>NC_056738.1:157920060-158107560 GCF_019279795.1 Protopterus annectens
TGGTGTGTTCCTTACTGCTGCGAATGTAAAAGGTAGTCCAACCCTTCAGCTGCTACTCCTTGGTGCAGCTAAGTAACATCAGTCCAGCATCTGCTACTGCACTGCTTCATCTTGGAATTTATTGCTCATGTAATATTACCATATATCTGAAAGACCCTGTATTTTGATCAAAGCACATCTCTGATTCCTGGGTAGCCCTGTAGGAGATGTACTCTACACAGTATCAAAAGCAGATTAAGATTATTAAAGCACAGGATGGTAGCTCTATGTATAGCAACTGCAGCATTACAAAATTTGTCCCAAGGGGTTATTCCTCTTCATTCTCTAAGGTCTGCACTTCTAGTCTCAAAAATAAGACTTCTTACTTACAACTTCATCTCTTTATATGTATTTAACTTACAACCTCAACATTTTACTTTTTAAGTATTGCTATCCATACCCTTTCTTTTTCATTTTATTCCACTCTCTCTAACTAATGCTCATTATTAAAGGTTTCAGGTTCCTTTGTATCCTTGTTACAAATATACCTGCCATTTACATACAGAAACATAATAATACCCCTGGTGTTGTACTCAGAAATACACTAAGCACAGTATGTTTTACAATAATAATCCCTAGTTTTCTTTATGGACAAAGATTTTCAACACAAACAGCAAGACTGTCCTTTCTCACAGAAAAAAAAGTGAAAACCCCTCTGGATATCATGTGAGGGTCATTGTATCCCAGCTGAATCTACAGCTCTGGCTTTAAAGAAATGCATTACAGGATAAGTGTTTGCAGATGACATTTCAAGTACCATCTTCTGTCCTTTTTATCTAGCATGAGCAAATTAGAGGGAGTACAGCTTTCAGGTGGCAGAAAATATTAGTCAGAAAACACGCACACATATACACACACACACACACACACACACACACACACACACACACACACACACACACATATGACTCATTTCATTCCAGTCAGCAAAATTAATTGGATTTCTGAAGTACAAAGATGTAATTACACAGATTTTACATACTACAGCTCAAGATGCCAAAATATGAAAGACTGTGTAAGACAGAGAGCGGTCCAATTTGCATGCCTTGGAGCTTGTGGCATACACACTTCAAATATCTCATATCATGAACAGATAACTGAAAAAACAAGAAAAGCTATTATTACACATAAATATGTATGTCTACAATTCAAGCAAAATAAATTACAATGTCCAAACTCATTATACTTTCAATATATATCCATTATTTGTTATTATATCTAATTGTGAAGTATAAGTGGGAACCATATAGACCCCTGATCATCACACATATACAGAGTAACATAAGGACTTGTTATGGCAGTGCATTTAGCAATTGAAGGCTACAAGACAAAGTTACCATTGCGTCATACTAAATTATACACTGACTACAGGCCAACATGACTCTAGCACAAGTCTTATAAGGCACGTGCCTAAGGCCCATTAGTAGTGAGGATGATGTTAATCAGTACTGCCAGATAATATCATGTTCATGACAATAATATAAAATGTCCTGTGACTATGTAGCCTGCCCAAGTTACTGATATGCAGCATACATAATTAAGTGTCAGTAACAACAGTAAGTAACAGAATTATTAAGCACATAAAAAAAAGCACAGCAATTTCCACTCCCACTGGATGTATGAAATATAACTTACTTAAACATTATCACTGCACTAACATCAGTACTAAACTGTTGCTAACTGTAGCGTGTTGGCTTGTGAATGCAGACAAGATTTCAAACTCCCATGACTTTAAACTGCAAGATTTCCTGGGTATCGCTATTCCATTATGGTGATGGTTATTGTTGTTACTGTTATCATTATGCAAATGAATTAATGGAACATATTTTCTGCATGCTGGTGAGAGGTCAGTATTAACCAGTAGCAAATATGCATATTTTACATAAAAATGATTAATGCTGTTGTTTTATTTTATTAATATTCAAATCTACATCCAGGAGTTACATGCATCTCAAATTTCTGCAGTGCTCTTCTTCCCTTTTTTATATAATAATTTTTAACTCTATCCTAAAACACAGATGCAGTGCTTGCTGAAGTAAAAGCGAAAAACTGAAGAAAAAAATGTCTCCCTTCTAGAGAGTTAGCTGCGATTCTTCCTTACCTCATGTCCTTGAGCTGAGCTGTATAAAACAGCCAGTCAGAAGAGATTAACGTAAGCTTTCCAACAACTGATTGGATGACTAGGCTGCAAGACAGCTGCAGTCCTATTATGCAATTCAGTTCCTGATGCTCATCATTAGATCACTGTTTCAGTAGCCAAAGTTGTGTGGGATGTCATACCAATGATCAGACCAGCTGACTACCTTCCAAAGTTTTATGGCACCTTCCTCATGCTCTAGTCACTGCATAGCATTAGGGTCAGTGGCTGGGGCACCAAAACCTCAGAACGCTCTTGTTGCCTAAGAGTGTGCTCCACTGCAGGCTTTGGGTACTTGAAGATCAGCTAGTGATTATACAAGGCTGGGCAGATAAATACCCTGTTGGGGATTACTTTACACTTCATCACTTAAGCTGAAGGAATTCTGTCAGAAATTTATGTTTGAAGCAATATCAGTTCTTTTTAGTGACTGACGCTAAAAGTTTTATCTCAAAGTTTTAAATTTTTCTCACAGTTTTCTGAGGGGAATCCCTTGAAAATAATCTATTTTTTGTGAAAAAGAAGAAAAGTTTGACCACACTTTTTGTAGTTGGGGCTAAGACTTTTGAATTTGGGGTTTGTCATTAACATATTTTACCTCAAAATCTAATTTTCCTGACTACTCTAAGCTCCACTATCCACTTGCTAGACATCTTTGTTGGCTAACAGATGTTCCTGGGTCCCTGTGTGATTCCCTTATAAATGATCAAGTTTTATAAGGAAATGTATGCTGTTTCTGCAATACATTCTTGTGATGGGATGTGGCCAGTGTGCTTGGTGGTTGTCACTAAAAAAAAAAATTACCTCAAAAAATTATATTTTAGTCATGAGAAAACAATTCTTTAAGACTCCATTATCTACCTGTGAGATTCCTTTTTAATTGTGGACATGGATCCCAGCAACTCTATAAATTAATCTGTCCCCAAGCTGTGAGAAGAAAAAAGTTAACTTGGAGGCTTTGGTCTTCACTCCAGTTTCCTCTTCACCTCACCTGCTGATGGGTGACTCTGCTGTGGGCATCGGCTGTTCCAAATACCACCATTATTTTCTGTGTTCCCTATGGTGCTGCTCCTTGGGAAGCCTCTAAGGACTCAGAATAAGGCATATCCTCTGCTGCTGTTCAGCTGCCCTTTTTGGCTAAAGGAGAATGACTCTTGCTGGCACTGATGATCCTTCACCAAGCCACTTTGAGGAGCATCATTCCCATCGGAGGGACTATGCTTCAAGCAGCTCCTTTTCTGGGAGTTCTCCCACAAGAAGTAAACATAAATCTACATTGTTTTCCTTTCCTAAAACAGATAAAGAAAACTGTGTGGTCTTTGGTAAGAGTTTATGTAATCTTTCGGTTTTAAATGCTGAGTCCTCTCCTGTTTTAAAAAGGAACGTTTCCTCTCACTCTCATTTACTTATTCCCATCTGGCAGGACAGGAATTAAGCTTGGGCTATGCTTTGCAAGTTTCATCTCCACAAAATGGGGAATCTGACTCTGATGAAAGTTATTCTTCGGGTTCCACTTCAGAAATTTTTTTTTCTGATACTACTGCAAGAATGAAGGGCTTGTTTGAGTAAGAACAAAAAAATTACCAGATTCCCATCAGATATTATGAGTTGTTGCAGGTGACATTTTCTTAACCTGAAGCTGGCTCCTCTTGTTTCGCCAGGCTTACAAGATTATTTTTACAGCCTGCAGTTTGCCTGACAGTCAGCCATTCACTCCAAGAAACTCTGATAAATTGGATAAGGTGTCTTAGATCCACAAATTCCTTTTTTGTCTAATCCCAGGCCAGATACTGCAGTAATTACTCTGCTAAAGTCAGATTCTGTCAAACTCCTTAAGCATCTAGCCATATCCTCTCTGACAAACTGGGAAGAGCCTTTGATAGGTCTTAGAAGAAAGTTAATACTTCCTCCTCCTTGGCCTTCAGAATGGTAAGTTGCCAGGCTTACATGCTTAAATTCCTGCTGGCATCTTTTGGCAATATGAGGAAAACAGTTGCTGAACTTCCTTCCTTCTTCAGAAGTGAAACCATCTTTGTTTGCAACTGTTTTTATAACTTTATTTGTAATTGTTTCTGCATGGTGCTTTCCCCCCAGGCCTCCACTGAAAATGGGCTATCGATCAGTTGGACATAACCAGTTAACAAATGTCAAAATAAAAAAAATAAAAAAAAATAAGTAAAAATGTGCATATGACAATTCTGATGCTGTATTTTTATCCAGAGCTGCTGCCACTTACACTACAGTGAGAATATTTTCCTGGCTACATTCTCAGAATTTACCAAGAGGATGCCAAAGCTGAGTTTCTGAATGCTCCCCCAGATAAAGAAATGTATTCTGGCCCTTCCTCCGCTGTGGTTCTCAAAACGTTTGATGAAATGGGAATGTTCCTTGAAACTTTCACATTTTCTGTCATAGTTCCCTGAGGGAAATGCCTTGAAAATATTTTTGTAAAAGAGAAGTAAACATTTTTTCAACCATCCTTTCTAAAATATAGTAGAAACTTTTCTTCCAGTTCTGGAAATGGAATAGGCATTCATAGCAAGACACAGGTAAACAAAATATTGAAAAGCAATGGCAGGCTCAAAGAGGAAAGGAAGATCCTTCTGAAACCAAGACTAATCTAAGAAAACATAATAACAATGTGCCCCCTCAGGTATTTCCCCTCTCCTACCTTGGCTATCCTGTACAGCCATCCCATAGTCTAGTCCTTCATTTTCCTCTGTAGGCCAAGAAAACTTCAGACAAGAGTTCTGAGAATCATTCTAAAAGACTACAACTGGCAGTGGAATTCCCCTTCCTTTTTTCTTAGGATTCTTCATCTACTCAGTAAAACCTCCATGTTATCTCTTATTATAAACCAGATATTGTTTCGGGGTATACAGAACCTGTTCCCCCACACTTAAGAGGGAACTTGGACACTTGCCCTAGACTTTTCTTTTCTAAACACATCAAAATCCCAAACTTCAAAATGCTCTCTCTTCAGTCTCATTCCACCATTCAGTTTGCTAGTAACTTTTGATTTAAAAGATGCTTATCATCACAATCTAATTCTCAAAGATTTCAGACAGGTTTTTTTTTATTTTATGTGTCTGGTTTACATTTTCAATTTTCTGTCTTGCTGTTTAGATTATCAACAGCTCCAACAGTGTTTAAAAAGTGCCTGCTCCTGTAATAGCCTATTGCAGGTTGCAGGACATTCACATTTTTCTTGCCTATTGAACCTAGTTGACTTCTTTGAGACTGTCACCAAGGCCTTGGATGAGGGAAAGTCAGTACATACAGCTTACCTTGACCTGGCCAAGGCCTTTGACACAATCCCCCACTCGGGCATCATTGAAAAGCTAACATAACTTGCTGCTAATCCCTATCTCATCAGATGGGTGGCCAACTGGCTCACAAATAGGACCCACAAGGTCAAAATAGGCCACCTCCTCTGACATCAGATCTGTCACTAGTGGTTTTCCCCAGGGATCTGTCCTGAGAACCCCACTGTTTGGCATCTACTTCTCAGAGGTCCAGGAAAAGACAAAGGGCCTGTGGCTGACCAAGTTGGGAGATGACTGTAAGTTGGGTGCTGTCACTGTGCCAACATAAGTAGTTTAATTAATAAGCTACATAACATTATCACACGAAGTGCAGTAACAAATAGAAGAGTCGACATACAGGATAAATAAAGTCAGATCAGAAAATCATACAGGGAATAATAAACAACAATCATACGATATTGAACACCTAGTGAAGTACAATCAATAGTGATAACCAATGGTAAAGATGTTAAGCATTTTAAATATGGGCAGAAGACTAAGTGAAAGGAAAGAGATTTTGCAGCTGGGGGAGATTAGGAAATGGAGTTAAAGTAGGGAGCTATCAGAGACGTAACTGGTGCTTTGGCTAATAAGGGAAGGGAGGAAAGGGGTAAAAGAGTAAAGGAAAGAGAAGGAAGGAAGAAAGGGGAGAGAAAGGAACATAAGGAAGGAGTAACGGTAGTGTCAGCCTGGTGTAAGACATGTACAGAGCCAGGGGTTAAGGAAAAATCTCTACAGAGACTGTTTGAATATGTGACTATATGGCATTGCTCTAATATCTGTAGGAATACAGTTATAGACCTTGGCTACTGAGTAGGAATATAGACAATGACCTACAGACTTTTTTCAGTTTATGGATTTCAAGGAGGTGTTTGTCAGATGAGCGAAGAGGGCAATTAGGGAGGTAATGGTTAAGAATGGTGCTGGTTGCTGGGCAGGAAGAGGATTTGCATACCATTTTATGAGCCAGGAGGAGTCGGGTGAACTTGAAGTAGTGAGGTAACTCAAGCCGGTTTAAATATCTGAGGGCACAACAGTGCTGGGAGTTGTATAACTGACTATCTCCAAATCTATTGGGCATTCTTACCACAACTTGAATTTATTGCTTGTTTGTTTGAACTGCCACCTGTTCAAAAGGACTCCAACTGCTGTGAGCAGAGACTCTGTGTCGACTTACTCCATGCAGCAAGAGTTAATCTGTTAATGTTTCCTTAAATCTCTTCTTACTATTAATTTAAAATGTAGAGTCTTTTCGTAGACTGTTTTGGTTAAAAAGACTACTTACACAGCTTACCTGGTGATCGATCAATCATGATAAGTATTTGATTGATTTACTGCTTCTTTATCACACTTCTCATTTGCTACAACACCCAAGCTTGGTTGTAGTTGCAAGTAGAAGCTAACTTGCAACTGCTGCCAATTAGGATTTATCCTTTTTTTTTTTTTGTGTGAACTACACTCTGCTGTTTCCAGATTTGTGTGAACAATTTCAGATAAAGTTTTAATCATAGCAGCAAAAAAAAAAAATGACAACTATTTGTAGGATTTTAGTGAGCAGCTTAATTTTGTCCAACGTGCGCACACAAACAAGCACATACACATACACATAAATGCACACCCCCCTCTCTTGTATAAATAGGAGATTTCCAGCTGAGTGGAATTTCTAGTACTGTTTCTTTCTCTCAAACATTTTTGTGCTTTGGAGGACTGTAATGATGAAGCAAAATTAGAAACTAAGGCAACAAACTTTCAGAGATGCTGAAATTTATCTGAATTTTTTGGATGCAACTAAAGATATTCACTAAGACGTGCTGTTAAGGATTGTGTGCTTATTTTGTACTTTTTCTTTTACATAAGTTTTAAAACAGCTAAAAGAACCTTAAATCTTATTTGTTCGGTGTGGTGGTACTGTGTAAGACATTTGCAAACTGTTGCTCTTTAGCTGCATGTTGTACATGGAGTTGAATTAGATTACATTGTTTGGTGGATAGTGGCGTATTCAGATAATAAAGTACAAGAGTTTAGATCTATTTCTGAACAACCAGTCTTCACAGTTAATACGCATTCCAAGATCATTTGATTAATTTCAGATAATTTCTAAGGAAGTGCTGTGCAAACCTTTCATTTTCTTCTCTAGTTTTACTATGTTTTTTCTAAGCTTTAAGATGGCCAGAGCAATTCAGAAAACAAATGTTATTTTTGTATATGTTAGTACTGTGATGTGACAGGATAGTGTAAATTGTTGGTCTGGAATATTAATATAAATGAACTGTAGGCTTTGGATGTAACTTTTCAGGATGGTTTAGTTTGGCTTTTTGTAGGGAAGAGAAATTGTCATGAGTTTAAATTTACTTCAGGTCTCATAATGTTCCTGATGTTGGAACTCATCAGATTTCCTCTAAACCAAAATATGGCATTTAACTGAAACTACTGGAATTATTTTGTTTTGTTTTATTTTAAAATATGCCTACAAGAAATTAGAAAGTTTTGCTGCCCATTTACATTAGTGGATGGAATGCACTAATTCTGTTCCTTTTAAACCAATGACAAAACAGTTTAAATAATTTTAGGGCATGTTAACTTGATTTTCTGACTAATTTAGCTTGCCTGCTAGAACTCAGACTTCTAATTGTCTGTTTTTGTTGTGCTCTGTGATTTATTTTCTGCTGTGTTACATAAATTTGCACTTGTTTGATTAGAACTGCAGAACTTAGCATATATGAGATGAAAAAATTGCTAGACTGAACACTTTTCTTTATGCTTTTTGACCCCCCCCCTGTCTGCCACACATCAAACCTCCCCAGTTGCACTTAATTTCAGCTTTTATAGACACCTAGAGGGCCATCATTCAGGCAACCATGAGGGACATTTGTGCCCTAATTGGTATGTTGGCAATGTTTACATTTTCGTTTTATGCCCCACACCCTTCTCCAGGCAGGCATGTACACCTCACAACCACGAGAGCTACTACAACTTCCAATGCAAAAATACAGGCTCCTATGCTCATGCCTGGTGAAGGTTACCACAAATTGGTGGCTTGGTGAGCAAGTCCCTCAGCACATACACATAGATTGTGGGCCTGCCTCCTCCTCTGAAGGACTGATAAAGATTCTGCTCAGCTTCACCCACTCTCACAAGATAAGCATGCCTATCCTCCCTGCCAGAGATGATAAGAACCCAAGCGCCTAATGAAAACTGGGACACCTGAGTGCAGTCAGTGCTTTATCCCTCTATGCCACTGGGCTGCCTACAATGAACTATTTTTAATCCTTCCACCACCAGGTTAGATTATTTTTACAGCACTTTAATCTGATTTTGTGACTAATGTTGTTTGCTGAGGTATTTCAATGCTTTGAGAAGTTTCTGCACTTTGATCTTGCGTTAGAAGAGAAATCTGCAGTATATTGATTGTGCATTTCTTGATAGCTTGAAAGTACTCAAAGTTCTGATTGGATATGTTTGCCTTATTGGTTGCTTTGTTTTGCGCTGTATTGTATGGTTTTGTACTTGTCTGAGTGGAGCTGGACCACAATATCTAATATACAGTGCCATAATAACCCACAATAGATAGCTGCCAACCGATGCCTAGATAAAATCTCCCCTTAGAAATACTCCAAAATCTAGTACTTTTCATCTACTTCTGTTGTGTCAACTTGTACACATTGTGTAGAGTAAAAAGTGACAGAATCATAAAACCTTACTATCATTGTGTTTTTCCTGCTAAAAAGGTTCATAGGTTCATAGATTAGTACTAGGCTAATGTTAGAAAAATATGTATTAATGTGTGTATTAGTAATATGCTTAGTGCATTTAGAGCTTGAAAAGGGTTAACACATTTATTCAATTTCATACTGCATAAATCTGTACAAACTGCAGATGCTTTCTGACCTTATATTGTTAGCTAAAATCTTGCTTGTGCCTTGGAAATTTATTGAGAAGCAGATGATTTCTGCTTGCGTTAGGAAAATAATGAATAAGAACAATACTACTTGTATGAAACTTAGACAAGGAGTTCCGCTGGTGCTGTGAGAAAATACACAGCTGTAGAAGTTATAGATAATTAGTACAAAGTCTGCTTGAAAATATGAACTGCAATCAGCATTTGCCTGTATCTGAGTTAGAAAAGTACCTTGAAATGTAACAATGTACAATAGATGCTTGTAAACGGATTAGTGCCCACCAAGGCCAGGTTGTTTTTCTCAAAAAGTTTCTCACAAATCTAGTCATGTCAGTAGAAAATCTGAGTAACATCTGCTGTAGAACAATACTGAAAGTTGTGTTTGATTATGTCAGCCTTAGAAGGCCATGTCTTGTAAATAGTATAAGAATAAGCATACTTCCTGTTAGTAGTTAGACAAATCCTTGTATTTGCATGTTTTTGTCTCCTTGTAGAAAGTCAATTAAAAGTGCCCTAACTGAACCTTACGTGTACTGGTCTTTGAAGTTTTCTCCTTTGACAGATTGGTCCTTCGGACCGGAAACCCTCACTTCATCTCGGATCAGACAGGCCAGGTGGCTTGAAACCGTACGGGGAAGAAACCACATCAGTTCTTCTTATTTGAAAAGCCCTCCGACTGAATTGTCGTACAAAAGAGGCCAGCCACTTTCTGATCTGCGACTGAAGGATGGGTTTACTCGAACCAGGTGATCAATCACGAAGGCTCAGGTAAGGTGAATCTACCTTCTTTTTTCTGTTTTAGATCAGGGACTAGATTTGTATTAGTTCTGTTAGGACTTTGCTTATAAGTCAGGGACAGAAAGATTACTGTCTTGTCATAGATCAGGAAAACAGAGCAGGTAGGCAGTCATTCTGAAGAGACTATAACAAAATCCGTGGTACCACGTTAAAAATAAGGTGTTACGTAACGATTGAAAGGGTAGAACAAAATGTGATAATAATTGTACAAAAAGGTCCCAAAATCCACCGTTAACCGAAGATGCAAAATACATGCAGTCACAGCGTGCCGATAATATTAAATACTATTCAAAATGGGTTAATAAGTATGAATTTGATGGTAAATTAGAAAAATCCTCGCTTGTCAAACTTGTCAAACAGCTTAAAACCGATTCTAAAGGTCGGGTAAGAAAGCAACGTCAATTAGGAATTCCTCAGGCACACAGGTGGATTGAGGAAGTAAACCAAAGGGAACAAAAGAATAATTCAAAAGCAATGTTTTTAGATAAGGAGGGCAATAACCTAGTAATAGCATTGGCCCCTCCACCTCCCTTACCAGAATATGAGGCAAGTGAACAAGTTAGTCCATCCCCCGTGATAGCTTGCTGTCACTGTAAATAGGGATACTACAAAAGCAAAAATGTTTATTACAGATCCCATCGAGACCAGGTCTTGAACACGGGCAGGAAACTCAAAATGGGACATTGAGTTGTATCAAATGGGTAGAAATTCATAATCTATGAGTGAAGAAGAAATATGCCTACTTATAGAAGTGCCTAATCCTCAGGCAGGGCAAGAAGGTCAGGACCCAACTATCCTAGTGTATAGACCCTGGACTCCGGAAGACTTCTGGAAAGCCACTGAGGGAATTCCTCATCCAAAAGTTAATTTTAGAAAGTTCTTAGAAGAATTGCAAGGAATGAGGCTAAGTTATAATTTAAACGGAGAAGAGGTAGAAAAAGCAGTCAGACAAATTGTGGGGCCAGATTGGCACATGATTAGTGGCGACTGGAATCCCCGTGACGCTGCGTTCAGGCCCCTCCCACATAGCAGCGCAGAGTTAGACAACAGAGTGAAAGGTCTTACAGGCCGAATCTCTGAGAAATGGAAGCCTAGGGCAGACTGGATTTGCATTAATCAATGCATCCAACAAGAAGGCAAGACTGTTGACAGATATTATGCCAGACTATTAGAATGTTTTAATAACCACTGTGGAATGCAGGTTCCTGAAGATCAAACACATGATTCCCCATATGAGCAGCAGTTAAAGAATGCATTTTTGAAAGGCAGCATTGCACCCATAAGCAGTTTTATTACAAAACACATGGTAGATCATCGTAAAAGCAGGTTACAGTCATTGCTTGAATATGCTAGGCATGCCGAAAGGCATTTTAATAGCAAAAAGAAAAAGAAAGCCCAAGTATTTTCTGTAGAAGATGGAGCAGAAGTTTATGTAGTACAGTCTGGGAAAAAGGGCAAGAGAAATGCCCAGGGAAACAAACAATCTGATCAACGATCAGAGGACTTTGAAGGGTGAAAGAAAAGAGGTGAATGTTTCAAATGCGGTAAAAAGGGACATTTGGCAAGGGATTGCAAGAAAAACAATAAGGTAACTACGGAAGATAAGGAGGGTGAGGGCTGACTATATGATAGTCAGGATTCACTAGACGGGGATAGCAGAGAAGGAACAAATGAGAATGTGATAGCGGGAGTAGAGAATGTGACAGAAGGAATAGAGGAAGTGCAGGAAGTCACGGATAGTGAAGAAAATGAAATATTGGATTTGGCTTTATTGAGCTTAGAGCTCTATTTAGCAGCCACGAAACCAGAAGTTACACTCCTGGTAGAAGGGAGGGAAGTCAGATTCTTGTGTGACTCAGGGGCCTTACAGACCCTGATACATCCCCTCCAAACTGCCAGAGAACTCAGAGACACCTGATTACATATTAGTGAAAGCAGCTAATGGACAGTTTTATTGGGAGCCCCTCTCCCATAATATTGTGATAACTGATCCTGTTTCAGGATTGACCCAGAAAAGCAAAACTGTTGTTTCTGCAAAATGTCCAGTAAACCTCTTGGGCAGAGACCTTATGTAGCTATTTGGTATAGCAGTAGTTCCGACTATGCAGGGTATGGAAGCACAGTGACAAATTGATACCTTTGCAGTGCGATCAGAGGGTGAAATGTTTTATTGGTACAGCCAGGACTTGGTTATGACTGGTCCAGGGGCAGTGACCGAAGAGTTGTTGAACACAGCCATCAACAAGTTCCCCTCCCTTGACATTGATAAACAACATTTGTTGCACTGTACTCTGTATTATTGTAACACACCAGGACCTGATAAGGAATATGAGCAAGAATTGTTTAGAAATCGTGCAAACAGATTGATATTGCCCAATCTGTACTGGGACACAGAAGGGAACAGTGTAGTCAGCTGTTCATTGCTCCAGGAGCTCTTTGCACTTTACAAATCTAATCAATTACCACATGTTAGCTTAACTAAGGACAAAAATGTGAAATGGGTAGACTTGGGAGAAAAAGTCACGAGATGGGAGAAACAAACAGAGTTAGAACTGTCAGAACAGGGAATACAAATGCAGAAGTTGAATTGGATAACTCAGACCCACCCAGCTGTACACTTGCAGTCTAGCAAGGACAGCTGATTAGCACTCCTATTGAAGTAGGAAGAGAATGCCTTACAGAATATACCAGAAACTCTCTGGTCAACAGGAAAATCAGATGTAGGACTTATTCACACAGCAGGACAAGTTACTATACCTATTATAGCAGCTTTACTTAAGGAAGGGGTGCTGGTGGAATCTCCTGATTCACCATGTAACACATCCTTATTTCCTGTTAAGAAAGCGAATGGAGAGTGGCGTATGGTCCAAGAGTTACAAGCTGTGAATGACACAGTAATATCCAGGGCACCTACGGTGCTAGACCCACACACCCTGTTGAATGATTTAAAACCTCAACAGAAATATTTTTCTGTGGTAGATATCAGCAATGCGTTCTTCTCAATACCGATACATCCTGACAGCCAGCATTGGTTTGCATTCACATTTCAGGGGAAAAGGTATACATATACGCGACTACCACAGGGGTATTGTGATTGTCCAACGATATTCTCACAAGAAATGGCAAGCAACTTGGCGGGATTTACCCCACCAAGAGGTAGTCACATTTTGCTTTATGTTGACGATATCCTGCTAGCGGCCCCCACCCAGCAAGATTGTAAAGATGATACCATAGCACTATTACAATTTTTAGCCACTGAAGGATATAAAGTAAACAAAAATAAACTGCAGCTTTGGAAAAAACAAGTTAAATACCTAGGATATGTAATATCCAAGGAAGGTAGGACATTAGATGAGGACAGAAAAATAGCGATTTTACAAGCACCAAAACCCACTACAAAGAAGGAAATTATGCCCTTCCCGGGTACGACTAATTTTTGTCGGAGCTGGATTCCAAACTATGCCTTGGAATCTGCACCACTGACTAACCTGATTTATAAAAAGCCTATGGCAGCACAGGATTTGTTACAATGGACACCAGAAGCAGAATCTGCTTTCTGCAAACTGAAACAGTTAATAGCGTCCTCATTAGTTTTGGGATTACCAAACTATAATAAATGTTTTTTCCAAACTGTAGATTGTAAGCAAGGTTATATGACATCAGCGTTAACACAGCAGCATGGGGACAAGCAACGCCCTATTGCTTATTATTCATCAAAACTGGACCCAGTGGCACAGTCTTTACCTCACTGTGTACAAGCAGTAGTTGCAGTTACAATGGCAGTACAGGCTTCGGCCTCAGTAGTGTTGTTCCACCCTCTCACATTGAGAGTGCCTCATGCAGTCGCGATTATTTTACTGCAAGAAAAGGTAGCGTATCTTTCCCCTGCTAGGCATCTTTCCTGTATGACTATATTGTTGAGCCAACCTCATATGACAATTGAATGATGTACGACTTTGAACCCTTCTACCTTGCTCCCAACCCCTGCAGATGGCACACCACACAGCTGCCTGCAGGTGATTGAGCAAAAGACACTGCCTAGAAAAGATCTTACGGATATTCCCTTGGATGATGCCGATGTGACATACTACGTGGATGGCTCATGCAAAAGGGGTCCTACAGGACAGAACCTAGTAGGATATGCAGTAGTTTCTGACACAGACATTATAGAAGCAAAATCTTTACCACACAGTTTATCTGCACAGGCAGCAGAATTGATTACCTTGACATGGGCATGTACCTTAGCAAAAGGTAAACGTGCGAACATTTTTACTGATAGCCAGTATGCTTTTTCTACTGTACATGTTTTTGCGCAACAGTGGAAAAATCGAGGAATGATAACATCTACTGGCAAACCAATCAATCATGCACAGTTTATTTTAGATCTTTTAGAATCTATTCAGTTACCTCAGAAAGTAGCTTTTTGTAAATGCACAGCTCATATCAAGCAACAGGATACGATTTCAAAAGGTAATGCGAGAGCTGATACAGCTGCAAAGCAAGCAGCTTCAGAAGTATTTCTTTTGAATGAGGAATTACAACCCTCTGAGATTTTAGACTTAGAAATGTTAAAGACAATGCAGACACTTACTACGCAAGCTGAAAAACAAAGATGGGTAAAACGAGGAGCAATTCTCAAAAAGGGGCTGTACATCTCTAAAGAAGGGAAACCGATATTGCCATCTAATTTGTTTAGATATGCAGCTTTGTTGAGCCATGGGCAGTGCCATGTCTCAACAGGGGGGAATGGTACAGCTAGTGAACCAAGTGTTTACGACATATGGCTTCTCAAATTACTCTAAAAAATTCTGCGCGGTATGCCACGTTTGTAATAAACATCATGCACAAGGGGTGTTGAAGCCCAAGCAAGGTAGTTTCCCTACACCACTGTATCCATTTCATACTATCTGTATGGATTTCACAGAATTGAATAAATGTGAAAATAAGAAGTATTGTCTTGTCATTGTAGATATGTTTTCCAGATGGGTGGAAGCCTTTCCGACTAAAAATCCAGATGCTCCAACTGTGGCCAAAGTCCTTGTTAAAGAAATCATCCCTAGATTCGGCATTCTGGAATGGATCTACAGTGACAACGGCACACACTTCGTAAACCAGACCATACAACAGTTAAGTAGATATTTTGGTATTTCTTTAAAAAATCATTGTGCGTATCACCTACAATCTGCAGGGCTAGTAGAGAGGCATAATGGGATTTTAAAAAGTAAGCTAAGGAAGTTAGTAGTAGAAACACAGAGAAATTGGGTGTACTGTCTACCCCTGGCACTGTTGAGCATGAGAACTGTTCCGAATGCAAAAGGATTGACTCCTTTTGAAAAATTATTTGGAAGGGCTTATTACATACCTCAGTGGAAATCTCTCATGCCCGCAGACCAGGAAGCTGACAGTACATTAGCTGAGTATATGCAAAACCTTTTAAATTCTAAACATTTGTTGCAGTCAAATTCTGTTTCAGATAAAGAACGAACCAGACCGTCAGAAGTGGCAGTGCCCCCTGGAACGTGGATTTGGTTGAAGACAGTAAAGAAAAAGAATTGGGCATCACCAAAGTGGGAAGGTCCATATCAGGTGCTTCTGTCAACATCCACTGCAGTCAAGATAGCGGAGCGCGCCTCCTGGATCCACCTGACGCACTGTAAATTAGTCAAAAACTTTGAACTGGACAAAAATCTTGTTACATGCCAAGAGTAAAAATGATAGAGTCCAGAAGAAACAGGAATGCAGAACAACCCTTTCCTCAGAAGTATTGCATAATCATCCTGTTAACTGTACTAGTAACAATAATCTTTTTGTTGTGGCCTTTCCTTTTCCCAGCCACACAGACTGAACTGAATAAAATGTGAAGCGTTACTCATAGACTGGCATCCAAACTTTAACACTTACCAGGCAATTAAATATGTGCATGCTGAGACTTTCAATGTTTCGAATTGCTGGATTTGCACAGCTTTGCCGACATCATACGGGGGGTTATTAATGACTGCAGTCCCCCTAGGGGTCAATGAGACCTGGGAGAACTTGATTTATGATACCTCAACCATTACATCACAAGATAAAATAGCATTGCACTTGTCTGTTCCACAAAAGGGAACTGTGTGTTTTTATAAAAATGATACTGTTCAGGTGGGTTGGAGCAATTGCAATGTGACTGTTCCTTATAAATGTTACACTAAAGGTAACAATGTAGATCTTTATTGTAATACAAACTATGATTAATTTCTTGGATTAATGCACAAAACACTTGATGAAGTAAAACATAATTTTGTTCTTTATGAACAGCTGTCTATAATTGATAGGAAAATGTTTCATGCAGGGCGAGTGTATATTCATAGCAAGGTTACTACTAAAGTAGAGGACTGTTATTTTGTGTGTGGCAGAAAGGCATACAAATGGTTACCTGAGAATTGGTCCGGCAGTTGTTTTTTGGGTTACCTGGTTCCGGCCATACGACACACTGCAGTTTTACCTCGAGGAAAAATTTGAAATGTCTGAGAGGTCATCAAGAAACCTGTAAATCCAGTGGGACAAATCGATGCACGTTGGAAAGATCATCATTCTTTAGGCAAAGGACTGACACACATGGACTTGAGTGATAGCGTTATATCGTGGGCAGGCATATTACCAGCATATGGAGCAGTGAAATCGATCTGGGAGCTGAGAAAACTGTCGAAACCTCTCGAAGTAATGAGCAACGCAACTTTTTCTGCTCTCGAATTGATGACTGATGAACTGAATGCTATGAGAACTGTAGTGCTCCAAAACCGCATGGCTCTCAACTTCATCCTAGCGGCGAGAGGTGGTACTTGCTCTTTAATCCAAGAAGAATGCTGTTCGTATATTCCTGACCATAAACACGAGATAGACAATCATCTTGAGGTAATTCAGCAAGTGTCGGCCATGACTAAACCAGGCCCAAACCCACTGACGGACTTTTTCCAGAAATGGTTTGGGGGGTGGGGTACCATCCTAATGAACATCCTGATTGCCATTTGTGTAGGAATGCCCCTACTGGGAGTATGTGTTTGTTGTGGTATCCCCTGCATGAAATGACTGATTAAAGACTTTATAGACATGTCAGTTTCTGAAACCTTATATCAAAGTACTGAGTTTGAAGAACTGTTAAAAGACTGAAAATGCTTTCATATGTTTAAACTAAATGACTCTCCTAACTGCAAATCCTGAGTGTAAGAGGTTAGGAGAAGAAAACAAACTGTTTATGCTTATTTTGAAAGTAGAATAAAAGTATTAATAGGGGGGAAATGTTAGAAAAATATGTATTAATGTGTGTATTAATAATATGCTTAATACATTTAGAGCTTGAAAAGGGTTAACACATTTATTCTATTTCATACTGCATAAATCTGTACAAACTACAGATGCTTTCTGACCTTGTATTGTTAGCTAAAATCTTGCTTGTGCCTTGGAAATTTACTGAGAAGCAGATGATTTCTGCTTTCATTAGGAAAATAATGAATAAGAACAATACTACTTGCATGAAACTTAGACAAGGAGTTCCGCTGGTGCTGTGAGAAAATACACAGCTGTAGAAGTTATAGATAATTAGTACAAAGCCTGCTTGAAAATATGAACTGCAATCAGAATTTGCCTGTATCTGAGTTAGAAAAGTACCTTGAAATGTAACACTGTACAATAGACGCTTGTAAACGGATTAGTGCCCACCAAGGCCAGGTTGTTTTTCTCAAAAAGTTTCTCACAAATCTAGTCATGTCAGCAGAAAATCTGAGTAACATCTGCTGTAGAACAATACTGAAAGTTGTATTTGATTACATCAGCCTTAGAAGGCCATGTCTTGTAAATAGTATAAGAATAAGCATACTTCCTGTTAGTAGTTAGACAAATCCTTGTATTTGCATGTTTTTGTCTCCTTGCAGAAAGTCAATTAAAAGTGCCTTAACTGAACCTTATGTGTATTGGTCTTTGAAGGTTTCTCCTTTGACAGCTAACTATCCTTGTAGGCCATTTCAAGCCTAGCCAATTACCCCATGTGAGAATCAAAACCTGCACCTTGTGCCTGTAAGGTAAACACTTTAACCATTATGCCATCCTCCCACTCATTAAAAAACATAAATCCTGTTACTAGCTACAGTAATTGCACAATACTATCCAGCAGTCATACAACCCCCCTACACACACACACACACACACACACACACACACACACACACACACACACACACACACACACACACACACACACACACACACACACACACACATATATAAAACACCTTTAGCTACCATTTTACTGAACATACCCCACCATAATGGCATCCAAGGTACTTGGGGCAAAACTGGGTTAGGTTCCATGGCTAGGCTTTAGTCTAGTATAAACTTATGAATCCCATCTGGTCTCATTCTTCCTGCCTATTAGACTTCTGCAAACCATGAGGCTAAATTCTGTCCTTATCTCACCTGCTGCCAGCCTTCCAGCACTAAAAACAGAAAGTCCTCTTTCCAAGTCAAGTTAAGGAGCAAAAAGGTCTTCTTTAAACTATAGCAAACTGCTTGCTTGCTACAAATGTGACATTGCCACATGTGGCTTGCCATAGTTACATTGCCAAACAAGACATTTTAGAGCTTCGGTTCTAACCATAAAAACAGTATCAGCATTCATTTCTGAATGCTGGTACTGCAAAATAGTGCCACCAGTGGCTGTCATTCAGTACCCCTAATACCGTGTGCCCTGCCCAAGCTACACTTCTGCTGGAGAAACATAAAATCACTTGGTTCACTTAAAGTATTTCCTAAGTCAGTTTCATCTACTTCATTAAATTCAACACTGAAAGGCTCTATAGCAGTAAATATGGCTTCTCGAAGTACTGCCACTATCTCTTAATTTAATCAACATCTATTAGTAACACCTTCCATTCCACTATACAAAATCCATTCCACTACACAAAATACAATATTCTCCTTCTCATGTTAAACAAATATCTAGGACAGATGTCTAGCTCCTATTGAGTAGCTTAGACTATGGATATAATCCCCACTTCCACTATCTACATCAAAAAATTCTAAACACAGGTGCGGACAACCTTTCTAGGCTTCCTGCATTTATAACTTTTTTGACTATTAAAAATATCCTTTCCAGCCTTAAACATACTTTAATTATTCCATTATTCATTCATTTATTTGCATCTGTTTACCAGGATGGTCCAATGGTCCAAAGTGAGCCCATTTTCAGTGGAGGCCCAAGGAGAAAAGCTCCGCATTAACAAGCACATACAATAGAAGAGTCACAGTTGAATGCACAAGTTGAGAGTAACAGTTGTTTGCAAAAAGGTAAAAAGTCGATATTAATAACTACATTTATTATGGTACAATATAAGAGATCCAGTTGAATACATGGGTCAGAAGTCAAAGCTGAATATACTAAGGTAAACATGTCAATAACTTAACTTCAGGAACATAGTAAGCATACTAACAACTTGTTTAGTTATTTCAAAAGTTTTGTCTCTGACTGATGCAAATGATTACAAACCAATTGTGAGTATTTGCCCACTAGCAAAGATATGGAAAAACTGATATACAATCAAAAACCAGAACATATTCAAAAATATGATCTTCTTTAAAACAGCAAGGTTTCAGACTAAATAGAGCATACAGACTGCAATGTTCACATTGACCTCACAAGCATTTGAAAACATGAAAATGGTGTAGTAACTAGTACAATCTTGCAAGACCAAAAATATGCACCTGAAGTAGCTGATCACAACCAATTGTTATGTAAGCTAAAGGATTTTGGATTCTTAGAAGAGGTCAGCTCATGGTTTAGTTCACATTCTTTTAACAGAGCTTTCATCATATTGGAACAATTTTGTTACTCAGAAACAGGTTTTATTACTAGGGGCATCATACAAGGGTCTATGTTAGGTCCACTACCATGTATTTATTTAATCTTTGTTAACTGGATGAGTGGACTGGTTCAAAGACCCTCTTCAGCCATGACCTAGGCATAAAGGAGAACAATAAAGAGACACAGCTCATACACGTTGCCAAGTGTAGCGGTCCACAGTGCACAGAGTATAGTTGGTATTAGCCTTCAATACTATACAGCAGCAGTCTTTACAGTGTGATTGGTGAATCTGCTATTAACATATTTTGCACAGTAACCACCATGATGAATGATGCATGTTTCAATTTGCCAACTGGTACATAGTAGAGAAACAGAGAATACTAGATATCAGATTATAATAAGTGATCTGCAGACAGCATGCGATTACCAGCCAGATGGTATGCGACCACTAGTTTCTTTATTTATAAATAACTGGTCAGTGTTCTTCCTTAATTTGAATATAACCATATTCAATGAAGACTTCGTCTTAACTACAAAAATTAAGCCATTACAGCATTTCTGCTCTAATCTACAACATGACTTCATAGCTATCTGGAAATGATGTTTAGACAATAACCTTACTATTAACACAAATATGCTCTCAGTTATGTTACTTAATACTACTCAGAGGCTATGCAAAATTCAGCAATTTCCTGTTGCTGACTCCACTGGGGTCACTACACCTAATGTTAAAGAACAAATATGTCTACGTATCTTGTTAAACTGCATCCTCACCCTTCACTCTCATACTAATCATATAACAACTACAGTTTTGGCCCAGATTAAATCTACTTTTTACAATAGGCAGGCTTTCCAATAACAGGAAGAAATTGCTGTCTAAGAGTAACAGGGAGTGAGCCCTAAACTGGAAACACTCCCTCCTCAGCTTAAACAAGTGAATAAGACTTCTTGTGAAGTCCTCCAAAGATAACTATGAATCTAAATTAGCTTCCTCGGCTAAGGACAACCACAAGGCATTCTATAGTTACATCTGTAACCTAAAAGTAAAGGCCCAGATTTGTGCCAAACTGGTACTTAATTATACCACATATACTAAGCCTGTTGACACAGCTAACCTGTTGCCCGACAGATTTTGTGAAAACTTCACTCCCCTGTCTCCACCACACATACCCCCATGACATCTCTACCACCTGCCCCTACCTTCTATCTCTGAAAAGCAGGGCGTAAACACCCACTCTAAGGCCAAAAACACAGCATCTATGAGACCTGATAACATCACAGGCTGCATTCTACATGGGCTTCAACAAGAATTAGCAACACCATTGGCTACTCTTTTCAGTCATAGTCTATGCACCAGCTTTGTCCCAGCTGAATGGAAAATGGCCACCGTTATTCCTTTGTACAAAGGTGGTGCTTCTACTGACCCTGAGAAATACAGACCTATTAACCTGACTAGCCATACCTGCAAGGCCATGGAGCAAATCATCATGGACCTTATCAACAATGATCTAGGTAATCTCCAAACACTTTACCCTACTCCATTGGGATTTGTCAAAAGGAGACCATGCCTGTTAAACCTGATGGACTTCTTCAAGACAGGCACCAAGGCCCTGGCTGAGAGAAATCTGTGCATACAGCCTACCAGGACTTAGCTAAGACTTTTGACACTACCCCCAACTCAGTCACCATTGACAGACTCACCCAGCTAGGTATCAACCCTTATATCATTAGATGGGTCACTAACTGGCTCACTGATAGAACACATATAATCAAAATAGGGTAATCAACCTCAAAGAGCAGACCTGTAACCACTGGTGCTCCACAGGAATCAGTGTTGGGACCTCTGTTGTTTGGAATCTATTGCTCCAAAGTACAAGCAAAAACTAAAGGTCTATGGCTGACAAAGTTTGCCGATGACTGTAAACTGGGAGGGGTACTAGAATCTTCAAATAATGTCAACATCCTACAAGAGGATCTTGTACAAACAAATGATTGGTGCCAAAGTCATAGCCTCAAACTCAATGCAAAAAATGTATCATCCCTTTTGGTAAGAACGATGTTCCTGCTAACTACCACATCAATAGCAACACCCTACATATGCACTCAGTGGTGAGAGACCTAGGTACACAGGTTGACAGCAAGCTTACCTTTGATCATCATGTCTCCCCAGTGATAAGAAGGGCATTCTATACTGCTCATCTCATAAGTAAGGGCACTGCTTCCAGAAAAAATAAGTTATAACCTCCCTGTACTCTTCCCTCATCAGGCCAATAATTGAGTACAATGCTGCTTTTGTTATGTACCTTTCCAAGCACCTACAGCAATTGGAGAGACCCCAAAGGTTCCTCAAAATTAAAATTCAAGGTCTTCAGCATCTGTCCTAAGTGGATTGTTTGAAATCACTGTCACTTTATTCTGTTTCATACAGACTACACAGAGGTGATCTCTGCCTTGCATAGAAGGTAATCTCTGACCCTGCTTTACTGGAAATGCTACATCTCCATATGTCAAATGGTACATGGGTTACTTGATCTAAAGACCTTAACTTGGCATATGACATTAATAAAACCTGCTGGAGGGACAGATTCGTTTCTCAGAGGTTACCACACCATTGTAACAGACTCCCTCTTCATGTCAAATATAGCTGAATGGGTGACCATAAACTCACCCCAGGGGTTCCACCTGTGTCCCTCTTGGACAAGGGCAATAAGTGCTGATCGTGGAAATAAGGGTAAACTTGGCTAGGCTCATAAGAGCCCTACAGACATTAGCCTTGTAACTTCCTAGGATCCAGTGATCCTACTTACAGTATTTCTCACCTTCTAACTGACAAAACATGTGCAATTGCTGTCAAAGTGTTAATCTGTAGACTGGATGTCACAATGTTAGTATATAACACCTTCCATCTACAAATAACAGGAAACAAGATTTTGAGATGCATCACTCTGTCAAGTAAAAATGACCATTGCTGAAAAACTTTACAGAATTTAAAATGTCTTTCCATTACAGACCAAAGCTACTATATACTGAACTCTCTGATTTTCATTTTTAAATGATGAATACTAACCCTACATGCAAGGAAGCTGAGACTACATGAAACTTCCTATTGCTTAGGAAGCTCTGACAGCCTTAGACTAAACAGAGCTAATTTCCCCTCAGGCACCTGTGAGAAAGCTTATGTAAAGCTATCCCCTGCAACACTGACATTGGGCCATAATGAACTAATAACTATACAAATACTTTAAACTTTCAAGAGGCTTAAGCAGCTCCCTATTGAAATGTCAGCACTTGACAAGCTAAAAAAAAGAGTGAAAACCTGGTGAAGAGTGAATCTCAAAAATTGCACTTCTCCTTAAAACAGCAAACCCCCCATGTAGGCAAATCCCCCACACCCTTGAACTTATGTATACCAACTCCGAGATCACCATACCTTGGAGAAAAGGGGATATTCTAACAAATAGCATCTTGGACTTAGTATTTACAAGTCCAACCTCTCAGCCATTCAGTCTCTGTATTTTGCAACTCAGTCTAGCGGGTCCCAACATTTCAAATGGTTACCAACTCAAGCACCATGTACATGATGAGTGATGCAAGATGACTTATTTTCTATTGAAAAAATGCCAAAAGCCGAACTTTGGAACTCTCCAGTTTATAAACTGGAGATTTCCAAAGTTCGTCTTTTGGCGTTTTTTCAGTAGTTTGGTGGTTATTGTGGTTCGTTAACTTATTCTCTATCTCACAAACCCAGACTAAGCGGCTTAGTTTAGTTTTCTCTTGTAAAACTGTCGTTAATATACTAAACTTCTTTTGGAAACAATCGTACGCCAAACACACTGCCACCCAACACTACAACCTGCGAGAGATGCACTTACATAGCCAAACTGGAAGCAAAACTGTCTCCAGCCAAGATTGTGCTAGACAGACAAGATGAGAAGGTTAACACCTGCACTACACCTCAAACAACACATAACCCTTCAAAACCCACACCATCAACACCCACACATAGCAACACTAAACCCACATATGCGGAGGCCCTTAACATTAACCTGCCCAAGCAACAAGGACCTCCGAAGCTGAAACGCAAACAAACACCAGTCACAACCAAAGTGTCACATAGCTCACAACACCAGTGTGCCACCCAACAACAGCCCCTAAAGCAAGAAAATGTACCCAACACTTTAGTCATGGGTGACACTACAGTCAGGCACACTGATGTCCCACTCACCAGGCTGAACAAGGAGAAAATTACAGATAGCTGCCTGTCAGGTGCCAGGATCCACCACATAATGCATGCATTCATGTCACTCCACAACAAGTACAAATATGACTCTGTCATTGTCCATGTTGGAGAGAATGACTTGAGACGTACCTCCCTGGACTACATGAAAAGAGACATGGAAGAACTCTTGGATCACACGGCCCAGGCAGGTATGACCCTTGGCCTGAGTAGCACCCTGCCTTCACCAAGAATTATACCACAGTATAAGGACAAAATGATTGACTTCAACAATTGGCTAAGCTTCTGGTGTCATTCAAATGGGATCCAGTATCTGTCTGCCTGGGATGACATGATCAACAAACCACGATGTTTTGCCAGAGATGGTCTGCACCTGTCGCCCCTGGGATTCAGGTTACTGGATAAAGCTCTTGCCACCCCTATGGTGCCTTTTTTAGGCAAAGTTCAAAGGACAAAACCACCACTGTAACAGATACAAGCTACTCAATGCTAGAAGTCTAAACCTCAAAATGCACTTTCTCGTGGCACTCCTAAAAATCGAGAACATCGATATCTTTGCAGTAACTGAGACCTGGTTTAAGGCTTCAGAGAGCACCCCTGCAATACCAGGCTACAACTCTTACCACACTTTTTGGCCACCAAACCAAGACTGAAACATTAAAGATGGTTGAGTGTCCATATTCATCAAGGATATTCACACCTCCAGGCTAGTTCCTCAACACACTGCATCTGAAATTCTCCAGGTGCAACTAACACTAGGTAAGACTGCAATCCAAACTGTAGCTTGCTACAGGTCCCCCACCATGCCCCAAGATTCTCACTACACCCTTCTAAACATACTGGAAAATATTAAGATTCAACCAAACACCCTAATACTGGGTGATTTCAACTACCCTGTCATTAACTGGGAAAACTACTCGGGTACCAACACCTGTTCCCAACAGTTCTTGGACTTCATAAATTCCAACGCCCTGGATCAACTAATCCATTGCCCCACTAGGGGCTCCAACATCCTAGACCTGGTAATTACCAACATGGGAGATAGATGCTCCACACCAGTGGTCACCTCCTCATTGGTCAGGTCCGACCATAAGCTAATCACCCTTGAAATCCACATCCCAGCCCCACCCCCCAGTAAGGAAACCTCCGTAAAAAAACTTCTCCAAAGCCAACTTCATGTTACTCAACTCAGAAGTGACAAACTTCATGACACCCATGCAGATGGGAGCTGAAAGTTCGACTGATGGATCCTACATGAAGGCACTGTATGAGCACATCCACTCATGCATGAATCGTGTCATCCCAAATAGAACCAAGACGCTCTTCTCCAAAAAAAGGAAGCCAATCTGGTTGTCCCCTGCCATACATAAACTATACAACAGAAGGAAGAAACTGTTGCAGAAAAGAGGAAAATCCCAGGATGCAAAAACCTCCCTTACCATCTTCAGTAAGAAGCTGAGATCCCTCATAAAATCCTTCAAAGCCAGTTACGAAAATAAAATTGCCAAAGATTCCAAAGACAACCACAAAGCATTCTATAGTTATGTCAAGAATCTAAATGGAAATGCTCAGATCTGCTCTGAGCTACAACAAAATGGCATTAAATATACTGATCCCAAGGATATTGCCAATATCCTGGCAGATCAATATAGGGCTAACTTCACCCCCCTCTCACCCCCTAAAGGGCCCATATTAATACCAAAAGATTGCCAAATTCTGGAAATCACGGCTACACAGGTAGAAACCACACTCTCCAAAGCTAAGAATACAGCATCCATGGGACCAGATGACATCCCAGGCTGTGTACTACATGAACTACAAAATGAACAGGCACCTCACCTAAGTGTCATGTTTAATCATAGCCTTACCTCAGGCTTTGTGCCCACTGAGTGGTGCACAGCTACAGTTATCCCACTCCACAAGGGGGGATCCACCTTGGATCCCGGGAACTATCGTCCCGTCAGTCTGACGAGCCTGATCTGCAGGGGCATGGAACGCATTATCGTGGAACTTATAAACAAAGACATTGACAACCTTCAAACACTGGACCCCACCCAGTTTGGGTTCATGAAGGGCCGATCCCGTCTCCTGAACCTGACTGACTTCTTGGAATCAGTCTCCAGAGCTGTGGATGAGGGTAAGGTGGTCCACACAGCCAACTGGACCTCGCCAAGGCCTTCGACACCATCCCCCATTCTGGAATCATAGACAAACTTACTAAGCTGGGCATAAATCCCTACATCACTCGATGGGTTGCCAACTGGCTTACTGACAGAACCCAGACTGTAAAAGTAGCTGACTCCAAATCCAGCTCGAGACAAGTGACAATTGGAGTACCTCAGGGTTCAGTCCTAGAACCACTCTTGTTTGGCATCTACTTCTCTGAAGTACAGACCAACACTAAGGGACTCTGGCTAACAAAGTTCGCAGATGACTGCAAACTGGGAGCCATTATTGAATCCCCAAATGATGTGGATAGTCTACAAAGGGGCCTTACAGAAACAGAGGCTTGGTGTCAGAGCCATGGACTCAAGCTTAATGCCAAGAAATGTATAGTTATCCCCTTTGGGAAAAAACATGTATCCATGAATTACCACATAGGTGGCAGTACACTAACCACCAAAAGTGTCATGAGAGACTTGGGGACACAGGTGGACAGTGGTCTCACCTTCGATAACCACATCTCCACAACAATCAGGAAATCCTTCTGTGGCACACCTCTTCACTAAGGGCTTTTCAACAAGAAAAAAGGAGGTTATTGTCCCACTGTACTCATCCCTCATTAGACCCATTATAGAGTACAACTCCCCATTTGGTTTGTACCTCACAAGACATCTGCAACAGCTGGAAAGGCTGCAGAGATACCTCACTAAAAGAATCACAGGCCTAAAGTATATGCCCTATGGTGACCGTCTAAAAAAAACTCCAGCTATACTCTATGGCATATCGTCTACTCAGAGGCAATCTCTGCTTAACATACAAGGCCATGTCAAACCCTGAGCTGTTGGACATGCTCCACTTAAAGAAATCCCTATCCCTCAGAGCCACACACTCCAGGGAGCTAAACTTTGTCATCACAATGAACAAAACATGCTGGAGGGATAGGTTCCTGACCCAGAGACTCCCCATACTCTGGAATAGACTGCCCAGACATGTCAAACAGAGCACCTTCTTGTCCCTCTTCAAAAGGAACCTTGACGATTGGATGGGAGATAGGAAATTCACCCCGGGGATCACGTCAGTCACCCTGCTAGACAGGGGTCCAGGGAAGTAAATTTTGTGGGAAGAAATATCCAGGGAATTGTTATGACTAGGCTTGTATAGGCCCTAGGCTGATAGCCTAGTACACACCTATGAACCTGTGAACATTGTAGTAAAGAAGGTAAACATAGACAAAAATATTTAAATACCAAAATAAATATGGAATGTCTAGATGAGGAGTTTGTGGCACTGGAATGGAACAGAACAGACAAGAACCCATGCTGTACTGTAATGCTCTATAACAACATTTATGAATCTCCATTATGGTTTCAATATTTTTGTTTATGTTTACCTTCTCTCTTTGGAACTGTTTATCATATTTACCCACTCTTTGCACTGTCGATAAATGGCATGGGTAGTGGCTGAAAAGAGGTCTATACATTTACCCAGTTAACAAACATGTAAATAAACAAAAATAAATAATTTATACCATAAAATAAATAGGACCCATTAAACAAAACAACTCCACTGCACTCTTTAAATGTGGTTTAGACAAGTAGATGGGTAATGGCTTATACTGTTTGTTCACACCAGTTCAGGCCTCTCAATAACTTTGGGATAGTGGCAGTAAGTAAACTGCAGTGCCTAGGCTCATAGTGATCTTGTTGAACAGGAACCTATGAACAACCTAGCTGTGATCAAGCAGAGGAGGAAGAGTGGTATTTTATGTTTCAGTTTTTTTTTTATTTTTATTAATTGTTAAACAGTTAAATGCACTAGGCACAAGTGCCACTTTTGAAGGACAGAAGCATTGTCCTGTTAAGTGACTTGCGCAGTGTCTCACATTAGGCAAATAGTACAGAAATATAACTAACTCCAGATGTGGGGTGCAAATCTGGGTTGATGTTAGGCACATACCTCTCAACCTGGAAACATCAAAAATCTGGACAAAGGCCCATGAAAAATAGGTACAAATCTGTATGCTGATTAACATAAAATCTGAATATATAATTATGCACCCCCCCCCCAGTCCTGTGGAATTGTGGGATACCAACTGTTAAACACAAACTGAAGAACAGACAAAATATGATCATGAAATACAAAATTAACAGAATAGTGTTTTATTTATATTAATATTTGAACTTGTATCAAATGAACTTGTGCTAACTGCAAAACTAAAATACAATTTTTTTTTATAAAAACAAAATTAACTGCATCAGCCTTCTACAGCCAGAAAATAAATGAGCTGGATTTACACAGAAGAAATCAGCAGATAGATAGATTCACAGACTGAGCGCTTTTCGGGAAATGAGATTAGTTCTTTCAAAGCAGAGAAGTGTAGCAATTGATTGAATTCAAATATAATCATAATACCTTAGAATATACAGATTTAGCTAACACTAGGAATACATTCAATATAATTTCTACAAAGATCCTCATTATGAAACATTATTTTCTATGGAAAATATTTAAGTAATCTACTGCAGAACTATCCATATAAAACATTACCTTTGAAACACTTAAATGTAGGCTCTTGTACTAACATTTCTACAAGATTCCGGGACAGTTTTAGAAAATTTTTTTTCATTAGTGGTACAGATTAAAGGGAGGTCTCAGTAGTTTAGCTTCCATGTTGTCTGTAAATGAATATGAGGTAAATTTAAGTATAAACTTACTTTGCAAAGGTGCATGGCAACTCTCATATAAAAGTTTAAAAATCAGACATTTCCACAAAAAATGTCTCCTGTAGTAAATGGTAATAATTTTTTTAAATGTGTAGCAATGATGTTCACTGGGAAGGGAGAAGATGATGAACCTTAGGATTTTGTTTTTGGTGACTTGCAGTATGTGGATTTTGTGGTAAAGGTAGGTCATCTAATGTTAGGCAATATCCGAATCTTAGCAAAAGAATATTATAGTTTGCTAGGACCTCCAAACGTCAGTCATTCTCCATGACCTACTGATCAGTGCCATTGCCGTAGCTAGAGTTTGTGCCGCCTGGGACTGTCTTTCAGTCCGCTGGCCCTCCGCCCTCACAAAAACCATGCTCACCCCGCAGCCATTCTAGTGTCCCATTACTTGGCTATTTCTCCCCATTTACATAAACATTGTAATGTGCATACTGCTACAATGATTATTTGGATTTCATTTAAAACTTTTATTTTACATTTTATAGCACAAACATAATAGACATCTTTTAAACACAGCAATATAGTATCACAATGAAAACAGACTTAGCATTAAAACTTCTCTGCCCTTGAAACTCACATTCATTGAAACAGCATTGAAACCCACATTCAAAGAAAATGCATCTGGCTAGTGGTGGATAAAGATTACCCCTGGGCTGTTTTCAAATCATAGGCCCCTTGCACACACAACATACATGTGTTCTGTGATGCACCTTCCTGACTGCACACATTATTTAGGAGCATGCAAACATACATGTGTTCTTTGATGCTCCTTCCTAATTGTATTAAATTATATTCCTTGTATAATACAGCACCCTTGTTAGAGTGCATTTTAAATTAGTTTTGAACATTTTTCCAGTAAGTAATAAAACAAAATGTATGAACCAATAATAATGACAAAACTACCCAATTCAGAACATTTCCATCATAAAAGTCTACTAAAACATTTGGCATTACAATCCACCAATATCAGTAAATATGCACAATCTCTGCAGAAGTAAAAGTCATCTAAATAATTCCACACTGAAGTGATCTGTAACTAATGAAGAGGTTGCTGCTAGCAAACAACTTTATATTTCATTGTTTCATCTACAAATAATGCACCTGTTGCTCTTGAAGAATAAATTGCCCATGTTACATTAAAAAATGATAAGCTAGTAATATTGCAATAGGGAATGGATGGCAAACTGATAACAGGTTCATAGTTACTGGGTATCTCTGCCAAAGGGAGGATATTCTCAGGACTGCAGCATCCACCCCAACACAGTACAGTATCAGCAATCCATCTACAGACTGTGGGAGTAGAGCCCACAGCCTTCTGCATCATACTACCTGTTGTGCTGCTAATAATGCAAACAGACTTGACATAAGCAGCACTAAACTGCTCTTCCTCTGAAGAACTTTGCAGCACAAGAAATCTGGAAACAGCCAAAATTTATTTGGGGGGGGGGGGCAAAGGCCCAAAACCAGAGAGTGGGACACATTTTAAACATTACTTGTATAATCTTAGAAAGTTGCTAGAATAAAATATTTTGGTGTTACCATGCATTTCCAGAAAAATAGGAAGACTGAAACTTAAATTGCTATAATTATTTAGTGAATTCAGTTCTCAGTAATTTGCCAGAAAACCACAAATTTTAAAAGAAACAGAGACCAAAAGTATAAGCCAAACATTCCAGATACTCTGTGAAACTTTGGACAGTTAAGAGCTATGGACTTAACTCCTTGAACCACAAGTGATGGTATGGGTAGAGAATACAGGCTCTTGCCCCTTGTACCCAAGATGCAGGGTTTGAGCCTGGGTAACCCTAACGTAACTGTGAGATTTTACACACACACACACAAAACTGGGGCATTTTACGCACATATGTAACTTTTATATATGCACACACTGCATGACCGCAGATCAGAAGAAAACCATTCGCAAAGAAGAACACAGCAGCTAAAGTTACTCCATTCTTTTATTTAATAGTACAATAGTCCCCCTTTTTTTTCCCTTACCTGGAGGAGCTGGGAAAACTCTGCTGCTGCTGCTGCCTGTGAAATGGACGCGGTAGCCAACTGTCACTGTACTGTTAAACTTCTAATTAAAAATAAAAGACATTGTTGCTGCTCTTTCTGAGCTGTAGTCCAGTCCTGACCCTCTGTAAACTATCAGCCAATCAATAGTCAACCAAATTCTGACAGGCTGGCAGGATGCTCACGAAGCTGACGTCATCAAGCACTCCTCTGCAAGTGATGTCAGCAGAAAATTGCCAAAAAAAAAAAAAAAGAAGCTGTGAAATTTGGGAATAAAGGGGGGGGGGGCATGTGGGAATTCATGACATCCCATTATTTGGACCTTAAAACCGGTAAATGCCGAGGAATTCGGTACTGTTGAGTGGTATGCTTAGGCATACTGCATCAAGTGAGAGATGGTTTCTTAAACAGACAACAAAACCTGAAGGAATGCATAGCCTCTAATAGCAGACAGGATTGTTTCGACTTCCTTGTCTAACTGTTTGATAAGCTATAATTTTTACAGAATCAACAGGTTAGCTCAGGAGTTCAGATTCATTTTAGCCCATCCAGTATTTCCTGCTGTTCATATTTTATCATTTTTTCTACATTAGCAGAAGGCAGTCAAATACCCTCTGAAGGAATAATACTCAAGTCAGAACAGTTAAAACAGCAATTTGGTATACTTTAGCAGAGTCAGACATTTCCTATTGCCTTTATTTGCCAAAGATCAATGAAAGCCTTGTATGCACACATACATAACTGCAGCTGTGCGCAGTGAGAGTCAGTGTCATACTGTCCACTTAACATTACACCTGTATTGTCATCTGTGCAAATTAGTATCCATACAGTGAGGCCATTTCCAGTCCTTCCAGTCCAGTCTCACCATCAGTGTTTGTGATGGGAGCCTCACATTAATTACTCCAGAGCTTGCCCTTGGCTGTTTTGTGGCATGGGTTCTTGTTTGTTCTGCTCTAGTCCAGTACCACAAACCCCCCAACTGGACTTTCCTTATTTGTTCTGGTATTTAAATATCTTAGTTACCCACTGATCCCACTTTTTTAGGTAATTCAGAAGGCATGTATTCCATTTGCTGTCATCAAACCTGTGCCTTCCATTTTAAATCAGTAAACAGGCATACTCTCAGCATTGCTTATGCCTTCTTTTGACCTTGCATTACTGGAAGTAATCACAGCCCAGTGAGTCCACCTGTCCATGATGCAAGGCCTCTGGCTCATCCCTACACAAGGCATTTGGATTCATAGCCTGATACTGGAACTGTAGTGGACTACGCAGGCAGTGCTACACTGCCAAAGATGCAACATTAAATCAAGGTCCCAAACGGATGTTTTGGTTGTACCTCATATGTATACAAGAGATATTATTACACTCCCACACCTCTCTGACTTCCACTGCATGTTCAATTGTCACTTCACTCAAGCTCCACTGTTGATTTATCTAACCTGAGGTATACATTCCTCTGCAGTCTCCTCAGTAAGATAAATTAATGTTGGCTGGCATACCTTACTTTTAACCTTCTCTCTCCAGGACAAAAGAGACTTGTTTATCTTAACTCTTTGCCATTGCCAATATAAACATTCTGCTAATTAGACCAGACATCCCACTTCTTATACCTAGAAACTTGCAGTTTTGTATTTACTGTTGGAATTCAAATCAAATTAAATCAAATCAAATTAAAAAATGGAATGCCCTACCCACCTCTCTAAGAACCTGCAACAACCTAAATAACTTCAAAACCCAACTTTATTCTCACCTCTATCTAAATAGGATATGCAACTGCACTCTTCAACCTACACCAGCCCAACTATCCTCCCCCTTCTCTCCTGGCTAACCTCTACACCTTCCTAACCATTTCTAACCTCTCCTAAAATATTAACTGTATATGCTACTAAAGCATTTTTTGCAGTATATGCATAACCTACCCCGGCCAACCTCCTTCCTTCCTCACCTCTTCTAAAATACTAATTGCATAAGCTACTAAACAGAATTTTCTTTTACTTTCTATACAATATGCCAATTTTTTTTCTGCTGAACTTAACTGAAACTGTTAATACTTTTGCAATTTTAGCAATCTGATATTAGTATTGTAGACTATTTGTAGCTACCTGTTAATTGTTATGTTATCTGTGTCTGAACTCTTACTTGTAATTAAAATTGTTGTTTCTGTGGAGCTTTTCTCCCCGGGCCTCCACTGAAAATGGGCCCCCAAGCCCAGTGGACCTCCCCGGTAATCAAACTGAAATAAATAAATAATAATAATAAATAAATTACCGAAATGTGTTTTCCTGCTTATTCATATTACAATATATAATGCACTCAAATGTGGTTCCCTACTTGTTACTTGACTATTTAACCATGCCCAGGCTGTCTTATGTTAAAATTATAAAAAAAAGGTTGAAAAAATATTTACAAAAAAATGCAATCTTTACTCTCTGGTACCCCTGCTGTACCCAAAAATAATCCAAAGAAAAGTCTAAATGGAAGCCATAAAAATGAAACAATCTTTGTCTACAACCCCACTTACCTCTTTACCTTTCACTTACAAACGCAGTCTCAGGAAAAAATATCGCATAATGCTGACTTGTGCCATCATTCTAAGTATTTTCAGTCAAAACCTGTCTTAAATTCTTCACTGCCGTTCTCAATATTCACCACATTTAACTTACAATTAACCTAGTTTACTAGAGCATATCTGAATTTTGTAAATGAATTACTCAAGAACAGGCCCTCACAAACAATGGAAATTCCACGATTTACCCTAAAACTCCTCACCTCACTTTCAGCTGTCATAACCCTTTTCTGATCATTATGTTAAATGCAGCATTAAAACTACCCTGTTCAAGTACTTCTTTGGATTATCTTTTACAAAATCGGGAGTATACAAAGTCTGTGGAATAGAAATCTCAACAGGAACTATGTGCCATCCTATTTTAATGTTTGGTGTTTCCTAGAACATGTGCTTAATCCTACTAGCTCTTTAAGGCAAATGCATTGCCTTTTACAATGAAAGATTTGCTGAAGGCAGAATTATCTAGATCTGTAAAGAACTCAAAGCCAAGTTCAGATACAGACACCAACACAAGCCCTTGCAAGTGCTACTAACCAAAAGCAGATTAAAATGCATATAGCTGTGCTCATAATCAATGCAAGGAGGAGAATACATGTTAAGATCTATACCATCCTTTCAGGCAAGAAAGAAATGGTCACGATCTCATAAATGTTCTGGTAATAAATTCATCATCTCTTTGGTAAGCAATGCAGAAACTTTCAGCGTACTACTAAGATCTTTACTACTGTTTTCTCCAATACGCCTGGTATCTGCCATGTGTTTGATTAGTATGTCCTGTCATCTCCTTTTTCTTCCACTTCCCCCTTCTCAATCTCTGATAGCTATGGTCTTCTTATTGGAGATATCTGCCTTCTGCAGTCAGGTCTTGATCTATAAAACAAATGAGTAGATTATTCAAAAGTTCCTCCCACATGACTATAATGGAATAGATGGCTTTGACCTCAATTTCATCAAAGCATGCTAATCCAACATCATTTTTACTGTTGCCTACATTATTAAACTTGCTTATCTACACTCCCTGAATTGAAGAAACAAGTTATTGTCATCCCACGTTCCATGGTTGGCGACAAGACTATCCAGCTACTGTCGTATTTCTACTCTTTCTCCCATTTCTAATGTAATGCAGAATGATATCTCCTTCAACCTTTCCATCTTGACAAGACTGCTCTTTGATGAGTAATAAAGCTTCAAAACTACCTACAGTGCATTCAAGGCACTACTCATCTTCTCCAATACCATCCATTTAAACATAGATATGAGCAATTTCATAGCACCCACTTATGTGGTGTTAAAAAAGAGCATGCCAGCATACAATTTATATGGATTAAGTTATAGTTTTTGACTGTCACACACAATCTTTAAGAAGTCTTCAAATGAACTCTCCTAACAGTATCTGAGCAATAATTTTCTATTATTGTTTTCCATTTACATCATCATCAACAGACCCCTTATTCCAATTTAAAGCATGAGGACTGGGAGTTGCATCAACTGTCACCATCACCCTCAATTCAAAATCACTCTCCTATCTTCCTCAACAGACACACCTGACTGCCACAGGTCTTCTCGCACACATCACATCCATCTCTTTGGTTGGCACCCTTCATTTCTCTTTCCTTCTTCCTATCTCTCCCAACTCTTCTTCACCAGATTGCCTTCTGCTTTCCTGCACTTGTGGCTGTAACATTGGAATCTGTTCTCTTTGATCTTCTCTGCAATTGGAGCTACGTGAGCTTCTGCACTGATGTCCTCATGTCTTCTTCTGTCCCACAGAGTGCATTCTAACACCCATCTCAGGCACTTCAGGTCCCATCACCTCTAGCTTCCACAACTGCTCTGCCTTCACTCTCCAGGTTTCTGTACCATATAACAGTACTGGTTTGCATCACTATTCTGTACACCTTTCTTTTCAGATACTTTGGCATCCTTTTGTCATACACTACCCCTGATATCTATGCTAGTTAGCTGCAGCTCCTCTGATTCTAGCTTTGACCTCCTCATTCAGACTTTTCTCCTTAACCAACCCTCCAAGATACTTGACACTGTTAACTCGTTCCACTATTTTTCCCTTCTATCGCAATTTTCAGTTTCTTCTGATTTCCCTATTTGCTGCCATTAAAACTTTCTTATCTGCACTCAGTTTCTTTTACTTTCCATTCCCCTGTCATTTGCTGAAGTTCATGTTCAGAGTCTGCCTGTAATACCACACTGTCTGCTTATAACAGTTTTCTTAATCTGTCCCTCCAACCTGTTTGCTAATGACGTCCATCACCAGTAGGAACAGCAATGAGCTCTGAACTGAACCCTGATGCACACCCACTCCCACTGGGACCCCTCTGTGAGTCCGAAGACTGCTCATACTGTATAATTGAGTCATTTTACATAGCCTGCACTATTATCTATGCCGATGATTCTGGGCTTTGAACCATTGCAGATTTGCACAAATAAGATTTCTTGAGGCCTTGTCATGAGCTTTCTTCAACTCTAGGAATGCCCAGTTAGACACTTTCTTCATCTCTTGTTTTTTCTCAACTACCTGTGTCACTGCAAACATCAATAAAGTTGTGCTGCATCTTGATCTCAATGCAAACCGCTCATCTCCTATCTTACTTTCTACTACTCTGCATTTTCATTTATCAATCAGCCTCTTCATCACTTTCATGCACTGTGACAGGAGTTTGATGTCTCTGTATTGACCATGGTTGTGAACTTCCCCTTTTTTCCAGTACAGTGGCATTAGGATGCTTACTCTTCAATCTGGGATACACTTCTCTCCATACTGCTACCAGTACTCATGGAAGCCATTACTCCCCGAACTCACCCAGCACCTTGATCATATCTGCCATGATGTCATCTGAGACTGCAGCTTTACCTGACTTCATTTTCCTTAGTGTTGTTCTTACTTATTCTAGGGTGGGCCATTTCTATTTTTTCCTCATAACCCATGGCTGTGTGATTGGGGTACTACAGCTTCTTTTCTTTTCTTGTTTTTTTTTTTCATTCATAACCTGCTGGATGTACTCCTTCCAAATTACTTTGATGTCCTGTGGCTGGGTGAGTAGGTTGATGCTGGCATCCATTATGAAAGGTGTCTGATAACTATCTCCTTTATGCTTCTGTCTTTGCCTTGTAACCTGATAGAGTATATTTGTGTTAACTGTGGTGTCACTTGTCTGAACCTTGTAGAGTACAACTGCTCTTTTAGTCCCTTTGTTAGCCAACCAGTATTCCTTCTTATCCTCGCCCATCTTTTTCTATCTCCCATTTTTCCTGCACTCCTTCTTTCTTTTGATGACCTCATGGACTTCTACATTCCTCCGACCAACTTTGCTTATGTACCTTATTTACATACCTGCCCTGGCTGCATGTCTGTTCCATAGTCCAAACACATGCTATTTTGAGGTGCTGTCATTCTTCTTCAATTTCACCTGTTTCCTCTTCTTCTTGAAGAGCTAGAGTTCTGATTACTTCCTTCTTTGACCACTGCTTGCAGTTGATTGTAGCAACCAGTGGTTTATGCTGTGGACCAACTGTTTCACTCAGGATGATTTTGCAATCACTGATTCTACCTCAATACTCATTCCTACTAGGAGGAAGTCTACCTGACTTGAACGCTGGCCACTTTTCTATGTGATTTTGCAACTGTTTCTCTTGATGAACCATGTATTAGCTACCATCAAGCTATTTGCCAGACAAAAGTCTAGAATGGCCCCTCCTTTGTTCATGTTGCTGCACCCATGCAGACACAGGCAGGTCCCATATCCTGTTCTGTCTATCCCAATATCTGCATCCAGGTCTCCCATTATCAACATCAACTCATGTTGTCCTGCTTTATTTAGTAGGTCCTGTCACTGCTGTTGAATGCACTCTTTACATCACTGTCACAACCCTGCTGTGGGTCATAAGCTGAAATTATGCATACTGCTCTCTCATCTGACCACTATGAGTCTGTTACTTATTTTGATGACCTCACATAAATTTAGGACCAGAATATATACAACATTCAAAAGCAAAATGACACAAATACCTTGGCCAAACACATTATGAAACATCCTAAACATAATTTCAAATTTATAGCAATAGATTAGGTAGATTTAGGTCCAAGAGTCAGAGTCAGTTAACTTGTTTTTGGAATACAAAGAACTAATGTGGCAGTTAAAGTGCAATGCCACCCAAGCCCCTGGTATCAATGAGTCTGCCTCCATATCTAGTTTCCCAAAACTTAAAGCTAAATTTTTATTTAATAAATTTTTAAATAGTGTTTATAGCAATTTTTTTCGTTTTATTAGTTTTTTATTATTGTTTCTTATCCACTAGGTTAGGTTTTGTACTTTATGCAATCGACTGTTCACTATGCTTATTTGTTCAGTGTTTTTATAGCTATTAAGGAGTGGCTGTTTTAAACAACTAATTGTTTTAATGATTGAATTCTATTAGGGAGGGGTTACTGGTTGTTCATTTCTATTTAAACTTGCCATTTTGCACTTGTTTTTAATTCGGAAGAAGTCTACAGTGTACTACTCACAAAAGTGCTAAATTCATGTATTAAACTCCGTGTTGTGCATCCTGCTTCATTCACTTTTGTTTTTACCAGTTTGCACTGTACAGTTTTAAGTTTATTTTGATGACATCCTGTCTTCTGAAGTCTCTCCCTCACCATAATTGTTATGCCATTTTTAGTCTGACCTCCTCCTGAGTAGTTGACTCTAGATCCCAAGCCAAGTGGCTTTACTGCAATGCCCTTCCACGTTTCTTCAGGATGTCCAGGCTTCTCTTTACCATCATATCACACACTTTCAGGCTGTGTCCTTTTGAAGAACATACATGGAGTGTAGCAGTCCTTAGTTCGTGGGTGTCAAATTGATTAGTTTTATTTCCAACTTTCCCTTCAACAGAGCTATTCCAGGTAACCCAAGCTAGGCAACTTGACACTTGCCAGCCAATAGATGACTGACCAGGGTTGTTGGGCTTTATGGCAGTGGCACACTGGCCGAAAAGTGCACCCAGACCCCTTCCACCATTAGAATGATGTAGGTCTGTTCCTCAACCTACTTATCTCTTGCAAATATGCAGGCTCCTTCTTGGTGACATGAACCAACATAGATATGCTTTGATCCATTGGCTGATTCTCTCTTCATCTATACCACATTCTGTTTCTTTTAGCTCTTTCTGTACAGTGTAGTACAACACTGTAGTTAACATTTATTAGTCAATTCATTGTTCTTATGAGCTATTACATGTTAGAATAGCTCATATAATTTTGTTTGTTGCATTTATATCTTTTATAAATAATTAGCTTATTGCATTGTGCATATTTTCTTTGCATTCACTTACACAGTTTAAGTTATAATACACTGGCATATTTTTACTTACATTAACCTGTTTGCATAACTATGACCCATTGCTACTATATGATTATTTTATGTGCAAAATCTGTACCTTCTTTTTCCATATTATGGCTATTTTGCTTGATCTAGTTATGATAAAATAACTGAACACAATACTAAATGAACAGCAAGGGAATTTCCTCAATGTCCAGGCCAAATGACTCTCAGCCCCAACATTATTCATTGGAGACATATCAGAGTTGATATATTTAAGTAGCAAGGGGTGTGGGGTGCATGGGGGCTTGCCCCCCCCCGCTTATACTTGTTAAAAAGCAATATGGTTTGTCTTGTATTTGTTTCTGTATCTACGTCTGCTGGAATACAGTAAGTGTTGGCATCCTGTGCGTTTTCAGTATTCTGAGATTCAGTATTTTGAGTTTTTAGTCTTTTGAACTTTCAAGATTTTGGTCTCAGTCTTTTGAAATTCAAGATTTTGGGCTTTCAAGCTATTGAAGTGAATCCGATCAAACAGATAATAAAATAAAATAGTCTCATATGATGGTAAGCATCAGCAGCTATGAATAAATTTATACTTAAAAAAAAAGACAATCACTTGCCTGTAAGGTACTCACCACCATCTGTTTGTACTGTGTATCTTATTTGTTACACCTATTATACACTATGTCTAGTCTAAACCTGACTCCACAGTTAATGCTTCACAACTGATTTTAGTTGTAAATCTGACTAGTAGGGATTAAAATGTGGTAACTTATAAAACCTGGTTCATTTAGTCTCCAAACTCAGAAAAAAACTGACATGAAAAGTAAGAATTGCCACAGACTCCACTAATCTCTGCTTTAAAACAGTACATGATTTTGCTCTCTACAGATACAAGCTCTGTCGACTAACTGACAGAAATTAGCTGCAAATTTACATGAGAATTATATTAAATGCAAGAATGAAAGCTGCAAAGGTGTACATGTTGATGCATTTTACAGTACATCTTATGGGACAGAATTATACTTTCTACTTTTAAAGAAAATGCAACTTACTTATAGATAAGAAGTACTGGGCAAAACATACTCTCAGCAAGCAGATTAACAGCAGTGTACTATAATCAAGTGTTAATCTACATTAAAGACAAACAAGCAACACAGCGGCTTTTAATAAAATCTGAATACATAAGTAACAAATTAAGAGAGAGCATAATATTATATCAGGTAACGTATGGAGAAAAGTGGTGTATGGAAGACAAATACCTACAGCATACCGTACAAGGATGCATTGGATGTACAACATTACCCGGTAGTTAGCACAGAGAATTAAGGCTCTCAAATGTTAATGAAGTATTTCTTGTAACCATGACTACAAGGTTTGTTTCCTTCCACATTCATATGTCTCCTGTCTGTCTATGAGAAAGTCACTTAGAACCTGATAATCCTCTTCTAGAATGTTCAGGAAAAGGGATGCTTTTGTGCAGTGGCCTTACCCAGTTGAAAAATGTATTTAAAAAAGTCAGGATACTTGCCTTTTACCGTCAAAGAGATTGGAGTGAAATTGCTTTGCCTTTGCCCATGACACTATACAACAACCAGAAAACCTGGAGAGTGCTTTATTGATATTGTTGTGACATCCCTCCTCTGGTCCAGTGATCAAGGAGTCTCACTTCTCACCACTGACACCGGTGGGGAACATTCACCGAAAAAGAAAAATATATACATCACAGTGTTTTCAGTTGCAGCTCTCTGCACCAAGTACAATTTCCCTTAAGAGCACATAGGGAATTCACACTCCAGTCCTGGGGCTGGGCTTTCTCTCCAGGCCCCAAAGAAGACTCCATACTGACACAGCTATAGAGTTAAGTCCTCAGCCAGGTGTTCCAAGACAAGTCCTCCTCCACCCTCTCTGTGAAATCAGTGCTCTCACTGTCTCTGTTCAAAGTAGCTGACATGCACACACTCTCTTTCAGATTTTATTTTCACACACATACACTCACACACACACACACACACACACACACACACACACACACACACACTCACACACACACACTTGGGAAAGGCTGGCACACCTTACTCGTTTCGCCACCTCCACCCAGATTATAAGGTAGATTCACTGCCACCAGCCAGCTACTTTAAGGCTCTTACCAGAGTACCCAATTATTCTTAGTAAAATTAATACTTATACAAATGGTAGTATTAACCAAGCAGCAAGACTTTCAGGAATGTGGAGCCACAGTGTCACTAGATAAATGCAAGCATTCACAAAGGTTAAATATTTTCTAAAGGACCAGCCACAATGAAAGGTACAGATATATTTAATAATAAATTATGAAAAACAAAACCTGAAAATATTGAACATCTATTTACAATAAAAACAAGAGTTGCAATTCACAGGAAATATAAAAAACAACAGAGATGGAAAGACTCAGACAGACACAGAAAAACAACTTTCAGCTAATCTCACTATATTTTCCTAACTGACTGAAGAATTACTGTTCTCTTCTTACTTGCTAGAACAAGGCAAGATGAAGTGGATAAGTGTCTTTGTTGTCAGGTTCCAAAAACAGAGTGCATCTATCACATTTTTCAATAGTATCTAAATACAATTTCAGTGCTGATAAGGCTTAATACAGCATCTGGAAGCTATAAAACAATTGCAACACTTCTACCCTTCCCTCAGAAAGACGTTTCACAGACATTGCATCTCTGGCTGAATTCAGATATGTGAGATAGAATCTTTATGGCCTAAAATAAGTCATTTAATTTCAGGCTATTTTTCCTAAGGTTATCTGGGCTGAGCTTAACCCCTTCCCTTCCAGTATCCTCTGATAAAATATATACATTTCAGCAGTTACAAAAATGCAGCCTGACATACATGTATATTTCTTTTCTGTCCCCTCTGACCCATATTATATCTATAGTTATTTTCTGTCCAGCAGGACCCACTGTTGATATATTTTTAACACAAGCAGCTTTACAAATATATTTTTAACACAAGCATCTGTACAAATCAATTTGATATTCAAATGACATATAATTATTTACAAAACTTCAGCTAGCTATGCTGGCATATGTTACACATGAACTGCCCTACTCCCCCTAGCACAGCTAGTACTAACTCACATCATCACAACTGTAAATGGCATACTTCTAGTAAAAATGCTAATGTTTTCCAGTGTTTGCTCTCAGTACCATGATGTTACTATGTACTATCATCATTATGGCTACAGCTCAATAAGTTAGCAGTCTGCCATTTTAACATGAACGATTAAAGCTATGAACTGATAACAAGCTTCATCCTGTAGTTTAGGATTTTATTCCCTCTGATCTCATTTGCCTCCTGTGTGATGCTAAGCAAGTCACTTAATCAGATATAACCTCTGAAGAGAGGCTTACACCTAGGCTTTCTTAGCTATCATATGACTAGAAAACATAATTAAAAATGAATTCATTAAAAACATACTTCTTGTTACACTAGGTTCTAAAAATGATTATATTTAATTTATCAAATATATAGGGGCAATATTCCATTATCATTTAGGTAAGATTATTCTGTATTTCACTACTGCATGCCCTGTGTTGGACACTGTCCAGAGAAGTGCAGGTGTCCTTGAATCAAGTCAGTGCAGATAATCCACTCAGAAAAAAACATTGTACTGTACAAAAGGAAAACATTCACATTCACATTGATGTTACATACTACTGACTTGAGTACGGTATTAACCAAGTGTTTATGTTTTTTTTTTTCATTTTAATTTTAATACTGTGTTCTCCTTGAATATGCATATTTGCAAAGCAGCTTTTTTTCCTTTGGAAAAAAAATCGCTGCTCTGAGCTTTCGAGATTGTAAACTTTCGCTTACATGGGGTCGATTATTCATCGTTCATTTTTTTAAGCATTCGATGATATAATATAGACCCACAATTCCATATTATTTCAAAAGCTGTTATACTAGCAACTTTCTAAGTTTATAGGATAAATTTTGCCCACCATTAATTTTGGTTTTGTTCCTCTCCCTTGTAAGTCATGAACTGTTGCAGGCATTGAATAATGTCCAAGACCGTGAATATATGTTAAAATTCCGCCTTCTGTACTGATTTCTCAGTGCAGTAGGTTAATGATGAGGTATCGTATGTCAAAGGTGCAGGATTCAAAGCCTTTTCCCACTTTTGTACTCTACATATTTGTTAAAGGCTTATTTTACATTATATCTCCGGTGTGTAGCAGTGGCAGAGAGGACTAATATCCTCTATGGGACTGAAATAGTACAGGGTTGGAATAACTTTTAGTGCTTTTAAGTCACCCAGATTTTAATATTCCTGGTGTCTGGTGGTTCCCTACTCCACATTTTTTTAAATATATTATCCCTGGTGTCAGTGCTCCCCAGACGCACATCTTCAGATTTCTCATCCAGTGGTTCCCCTGTCTGACCCATGTTATACATAAGCACCATTAGGGCACAAGATGTAAAAGTTCTCCCTGGTCTCTACTGAGTCCCCCCCCCCCCGACCCATATTATATGCAAGTACCATAAGGGCACAATGATAAAAGTTCTCAATCATGTCTAGTGGTTCCCCCTGAATTTGTTATGTTTAACTGTCATTAAGGCACAAGATGTAAAGGTTCTTCCTGGTGTCTAGTGGTTCCCACCTCTGACCCATGTTATATGCAAGTATCATTAGGCCACAATGATAAAAGTTCTCCCTGATGTTTACTGGATCCCCCCATGATCCATGTTATATGTAAGTACCATTAGGACAGAATGATAAAAGTTCTCCCTGCTGTCTCGTGGATCCCCACCCCCAATAAATGTCAGATTTTAAGTGGTGTTAAGGTTGGAGATAGCAAACAATTATTTTCTGACATCTAATGTTACCCACCCCTGACTCACATTGTGTTTAAGTGCTCTTAAGTATGATTTCCAAGAGATATTCCCTGGCATCTACTGTTACCTGAACCCATGTTATGTTTATATGCTTTTCAGGTATTTTATGCAGACTAATCCCTGGTGTTTAGTGTCCTTCCCTAGCAAATGCACTGTTATGGTACAGAGCTAAAGAGCTACCCCTGGTGGCTAGTGCTTCCTCCCATCCCACTGTTGCAGGTTTTGATCATTAGGCTAGAAGTATGTGGAAGTATGACAGTCATCCTACCCAGACACAAACACACATGCATGCACACACACACACACACACACACACACACACACACACACACACACACACACACACACACACACACACACACATAAAATACCCTCTCTACCCCTCCTGTAACCTCCCATGCAGAGACACACACAGTTACATGTGTAGCCCCTTACATACACACAGTCACAAACCCACAAAACTCCCCAGCACTTACCTCTACCTCAGTGGATGAGCACAGGTTTTTGGCCGGAAGTGGCTATGCTAAGTTATGCAATCGAACAATTCTCTTCCCATTGAGAGTTCCAAGAGAGAACATGTGACTACCTAACATATGCATCTGACTTGGAGTTCTACATTAGCATTCATCACAGCTTGTGTATTCCTTGTGGTAGGTTATATTTCTGAGTTAGGCCATATGTTTTCAGGGGTAATGCTGAAATGGAAAAGGAATTTCCAAGTTCTACAGGATTGCTTTCTTCAGGGGGTAAAATCTTCTACTATTTTCAAAATCATAATTTGGCTGTAATCTGTAACAAAAAGATGACAAATTCATGAAGTAAGTATAGTGTACTGCACCCACTACTTTTATTCTCTGATTATCTGCTTAACCAATTTCAAGGTGAAGAGGAAGCCACAGCATCTGAAGGCACCCAATGAGTGCATAACAGCAATCTAAGCCTAGATAATATCTGTAGTTACTGGGTTTCATGTATCTGGATGTGACCCTTTAAATCATCCTCCAGCTGCTCAAAGGACCCACTCACATGTTCTTGTTTAATGACCATAAAAGAGATTTGAAAAAAAGAAAATGCCCAGGGCCAGATGCAACCCAGACCATTTATATATTTATTCTTCTACCCCAAATAATTACCTACTATAAGTAATAACATTATCATACAACAACAGGGCTCTGTAATAAATATTGACAATATAATTTAACATTCACACTTACATAGCTGTATTAAAGGTGTGTAACATTTTTTTACAAATGGCTCATTTATTGAGAGCTTCCTTGTGCCTGGATTGGACACCTGTCATTACAAGATTTGGATTGCTTCTAAAATCATGTGTCTTACACAGCTGATGTATGCATATTTTTGTACTTGCTCTAACTGTTTCAGTGATATTTAACACTTCTCTGCTGTATTTATTTATTTGGTTGAATTTATCACTGTTTTTCAGCCTGCACATTAAAGAAACTCCATCTGTTTGTTACTGTACTCCTTTTAGGTTGTTTTAACAATACGGTATTCTGACATTTCCTAACCTCTTCTTATACTGCAAAAGCTGTTGAGTGAGTCTGCCAAAATATTCTATGTTTTGCAAAGTTTGTGTGTGTTGTGAACATTTCTCAGGGTCAGTGAACTTATTTCCAAGGATTCTTGATATTGCAGAAATTCTTACTTCTTTTGTATAGCATTTGCTACTACACTTGAACTCAAAGCCGCTTTGTTCTACATTGGAAGGGTTCTTTTCCACTCTGGTGGGAGCAGAGAGCTAAATTCAACCTATCCAAGGTGGGAACTACTGGTTGACAGTTTTTTGTGTTTTTATCCGATTGGCCTGAGGGTTTAACTTTATCAAAGTCTTTCATCCTGCTCATATAAAAGCAATGCACAAACGTGGTTCCCCGTGACTGCATATAAGAAACATTTCCAGTTTAACATCCTGTATTGGAAACACACTCCAACAAGTTCCCACTAGATGGGTTGGCAAGAATAACACTTAGAATAACAAAATCCAACCAAGTACAATGGAGACCACAAAGAAATAGCAAATAAAAACAGCTTGATTGTCGCTTTCATCAAATAACAAACCTTTCTTGAAAAATAGAAGATTAACAGTTCTACATTAATTTTAGTAGCATTTTTACTCCTATTACTGTTATTTTTTAGGACTATGGAATAGTATCAAGGAAGGTTTGTTATCTGAAATTTTTATTTGAACTGTTTTTAGTTCTAATTAGTTCCTAAGAAACCTGTTTCTGGTCTAACTGATTAATTGTGTAATAAAATAATTGTATTTTACTAGATATAAAATGAGGTTTTGAAGGTTAACTTTTATTCTGATGAAGTCTCTGAGACGAAAGCGACAATAAAGCTGTTTTTATTCGCTAATTCTTTGTGGTCTCTGTTCTATTTGGTTGGATTTTGTTGTTCTAAACGGAAACACACTCCATAGTCTCCCACAGTTCACAGCTGCTCAAAGAGCTGCCAGTTTGTGCAGAGGGTAGTACCACCACAGTTCATCTAAAAGTATACTAAAAAAACACTCTCACTTTCACCTTTAAGTGAAGCTCCCTTACTCCTTCCCATCTAGAAATTGTGTTTCCTTGCCTTACATAGCATAGGCTAGATTCAGACCTGCTGAATCTAGACTGTTTGGTATTCCTGTGCTCTTAGACCTGCCATCTTACATTAAGAGGGCCACCCTGTACCCTTGTGACAGAAGCGGATAGCTTAGGAATTATCTGAGTTGGGGATTACTGGAGAAAGACTCAGTTTCATGTTTTCCCATTGGTAGTTGTGTTAAAATGGTTTAAATTTTCTTGTATACAAGCCTCTCATTTGCTCGGGTTTGTGCTCAGTTTACCATAGCTGCTAAATGTTTGGAAACTTTAGCCAGAGGTCTGGAGTGTATCTGCATTGAAATCCAAGTCATCCCCTAAAAAATGAAAAATAAGTATACTTTAAGCCAGCACTGCACTTTGTTAACTGTATTTAATTGAATTACCCTTCAATTTTGCTATTTCTGACTGCTTTTTACTCTGAACTTTGAAAATGTGTTTCATTGCCTTATATAGCATAGCCTAGATTCAGACCTGCTGAATCTAGACTGTTTGGTATCACCGTGCTTTTAAACCAGACATCTTACATTAAGAGGGCCTCCCTGCACCCTTGTGGCTTAAGTGTATAGCTCAGGATCCATGTGAGTTGGGGATTGCTGGAGAAAAGTTCAGTTTGGGGCTTTCCCATTGGTAGTTGTGTTAAAACTGTTTAAATTTACTTGTATATAAGCCGCGGGTTTGCGTGCAATTTACTGGAGCTACTCAACATTTGGCAACTTGAGACAGAGGTCTGGAGTGCATCTGCTAAATAAATGAAAAATAAGTATATTTTAAGCCAGCACTGCACTTTGTTAACTATATTTTATTGAATTGCTGCTTCACTCTCACTGTTTGTGATTAAGTCCAGCTAGTCCATTAGTCAGCCTGGGAGGATATGGTAGACAGACCGCGCTGCTTTGCTAGAGATGGTCTAGATTGCTAGAGATGGTCTACACCTGTACCCCCTAGGCTTTCAGATGCTGGCAAAAGCCTTTGCCCCCCCATAGTACCTTTTTAGGTAATGTCAAAACAAAGTTTCCAATGTAACAAAATCTAATTGAGACAAACTCAGGGTCATGCTGCTTAATGCTAGGAGTTTAAAACATGAAACTGCACTCCCTGGAAGCATTCCTTACTTTGAAGGATGCTGACGTCTGTGCAGTTACTGAGACATGGTTCAATGATGCTGAGAGCACCCTGGCCGTGCCAGGCTATAATGCCTTCCACACATTCAGACCTCAAAATGAGCATGAGGGAACCAAAGGTGGAGGAGTTGCCATCTTCATTAAAACAAAATACACTTTGAGAGTGGTCAAACAGTATAACTCTCTCGAACTACTCTATATTCAATGAAAAATTGGGAAAGTTTCATACCACATCATTTCTAGCTATAGATTGCTCACCATGAAACAGGATGAGCACACTGCCTACCTTGATTTACTGGAATCCCTCACCATTCCACCCAATGCCTTATTCATGGGAGACTTCAACTATCCTTCCATAGACTGGGGGACTATGCCTAAAGTCTAAAAGGGAATGCCCAGCTATGTGCCAAACTTGTAGATAGGATCACTCATACTACACAGGAAGATATCTCCAACCTGCTAGCTGACAGATTCAGAGCAAACTTTACCCTGCTATCCCCATCTACCATATCCCAAAGCATACATGACACCAGTCCTCTGCCTAGTATCTCTAGAGAACAGGTCAGCTCTGTACTCACCAAGGCCAAAAACACAGCCTCAGTGGGACCAGATAATAACCCAGGTGGTTTACTAAACAATCTAAAACAAGAACTAGTGGACACACTTGGCATTCTCTTTAATTATATTTGAGAACTGGCTCGGTGTCTGCAGAATGGAGAACTTCAACAGTAAAACAACTGGACAAAGGGAGGCCCATCAACTAACCGTGGGAACTGCAGGCCTATAGGTTTTAACCAGTCTCGTCTGCAAGGCCATGGAAAGAATTATCATGGACCTTATCAATAATAACATAAGCGACCCCCAAATGCTAGATCCAACCCAGTCTGGCTTTGTTAAGGGTAGCTCATACTTAGTAAACCTGGTAAACTTCTTTGAGAATGTCACCAAAGCCATGGATGAAGGTAAGACTGTGCACACAGCCTATCTCGACCTTGGCAAGGCTTTTGCCACAATTCCCCACTCTGGCATCATTGAGAAACTCTACCAGATCCTTCACCAATGGAGTACCACAGGAGTCTGTGCTGGGTCCCTTACTGCTTCACATCTACTTCTCAGAAGTCCAGGCCAAAGTAGATGGCCTTTGGCTCACTATGTTCACTTATGATTGCAAACTGGGAACAATCATTGAGTCCCCCAATGATGTCAAGATATTACAAGAAGGGCTAACACAAACAAATGGTTGGTGCCAAAGCCATGGTCTAAATCTAAATGCAAAAAATGCATTATTATTCCCTTTGGCAAAACGGAATTCCCTACAAATTACAATACTGACAGCACCCCATAAGTTCCAACCCAATGGTGCAAGACTTGGGAACAGAGGCTGACAGCAAGCTGAACTTTGACCACCAACTTTCCACAGTGGTAACGAAAGCCTTCTACATATCACACCTCATAAGCAACAGCATAGTATCCAGGTCAAGGGATGTTATAACGCCACTGTACTCGACTCTCATCAGACCACTAATACAGTATTAATGCAACCTTTTGCATGTACCTCTCCAGACACCTGCAGCAGCTTCAGAGACCTCAGAGGTTTCTCACTAAGAAAATACAAGGACTCCAAACCATGACCTACATGGACAGGCTGAAAGCCCTTTCACTTTACTCTGTATCGTATAGGCTGCTGAGAGGTGACTTGTGCCTGGCCTATTGTGCAATCTCTAACCCTGCCCTAATGGAAGTGCTGCACATCCGCAAGTCAAATGGCTCAAGAGTCACTCGCTCTAGAGATCTCAGCCTAGCTTGTGACATTAACAGATCATGCTGGAGAGACAGAAATGTCTCCTAGAGACTGCTGCTTCTCTGAAATAGACTCCCTATTCATGTAAAACAGAGCTCCTCATTGACCCTATTCAAATGCAACCTAGATAACTGCATGGGAGACTGCAAATTCATCCCTGGGGATGTACCCTTGTCCCTCATGGACAGGGGTAGCTAGTGTTGATCACAAACCCGTGCTGTCCATAAAATAGTTTTTAACTATCCAAAAAAGAACAAATGGGGATACTTGGAATTAACATGACTAGGCTTGTAAAGGCTCTAGAGACGCTAGCCTAGTAACCTCCTATCAACCTATGAACAACCTCTTTTAAGACATGAAGCTTCTGATACACATATTACAATATAATAACAAGCAAGCCTCTGAGTAGACAAGGGAACCAACTAGAGTAAATCAATAGTAGTAAAAGTAAAACAAAGGTGGTTCCACATGGCAGGAGATAACTGTAGAAGAAATTTATTGCAAAAAGTAAGCGCTTTCGCGAATAACATTCACTTCTTCAGACTGTTTAAAAAAACAAAATAGCACACACCCTTATAAATGCTCATTCAACCAATGATACTGCAAATAAAGCCTAATTGTTTTAACTTAATGCCAAAGTAATTAAAAGCAGCACTCTGCAAATATTTTAAATACATAAAAATATATGTGTAAAAAACATGAATACAAAATTATAAGTAGCAGAGAATAAACAAATGTGCTTGTCAATAACATAGTAGACTATGCTAGTTGCTCATAACTTCCAATTAAGTATAAAAACAATAAAAAATAATGTACATACTACACAATACGCCTCTAAAACATGTCCCACTCAAGAATTGCAAAGCAGAGTCTATAGTGAGGTCATACCTACTACTAAACAAAGCTGTTAATACACATAATATAATAATCAATGCTTAAGGGCTCTCACCTTCAGAAAGGGTTTAAGGGAAACCCTAGTATTTAGACCTGGAGGTTTGACTGCTTGAAGACGTATGATCCATTTATGCTCATAGGATTCAGTTCTATTACTCAGGTCACCTTTTCTTAAAATTTCATGCATAATATCCAAAACAAGAAACTTGAACTTATGGTCAGTACCTGTTTTGGCTACATGGAGAGCTAGGGCATTCGTATCTTTAGCATTCCTAATATCTCTAGTGTGTTCTAAAACTCTGTCTTTAAATACCCTATTTGTTTTGCCAACATAGAATGAAAAACACACAGTGCAATAGCAGAAATACACAACATTACTAGTCTGACAATCCGCACAGAATTTACTATCTATTTCAAAACCAAGAATGGGATATTTAAAATATCCACCATTGTGTATATGTGTACAAGTTGCACATCTCCTACACATATACGTCCCCATTCTATCTGACAGAGTATGTGGTGTTGCATGCTGTGTTTTATAACATAGTTGTCTCTTAAGGGACTTGTTATTCCTAAATGCAAACTGGGGTTCAGGAGCTATAATGCTTTCTAGCTCATTCACAGTTGAAAGAATATCCCAGTTATTCCTAATGACATTACAAACCATGTGTATATCACTAGCATAAGTCAGGAACATCCTAATCTTATTGCTACAGCCTTGGGTCACTGTAGGAGTACCATTAACATTGCTATTAATAGTAGCATTACAGCTGGAGTCATTACATAAATATGGTCTACATCTCCCCTGCCTTTCACTCCAGGCCTGGGCTATCTGTATATCAATAGCCTTAGCCCTGTAGCCTCTCTCAGTGAACTCTTGTTTAAGGGTATGCAGCGCCATCTTCAGTTGGGCATCTTCACTATAAAGCCTCATTGTACAAAGAATCTGACCTCTAAGCACGTAAGACTTAGTATGCCACGAATGCATACTAGTGTTATGCAGGATATTGTTCTTCCTCACTTCCTTCCTATACATGGTAGTGGAGACATTTTGAGCCATATCTTTGGTTACCTTAACATCAAGAAATTCCAGCCCCACTGCTGAATATTTAGAGGTAAACCTAGGAAACCCATTCAACTCATTCAAAAAACAGATGAAATCAAGCAACTGTTGTTCTGTACCTTGCCACAACACAAAAAAGTCATCCACAAACCTTTTATACCACTTGATACAAGTGCAGTAGATATTGTTAGATAGAACATATTTGGCTTCCCAGTTTGCCAGGCAGAGGTTGGCGTAGCTATTGGCACAAGCTGTCCCCATAGCCACGCCTACCCCTTGGATGTAATACTCATCACCAAAAATAAATAAATTATTCTCGAGTATAATCTCGAGTAGTGAACAGATCAAGGACACTTTATTGGTTGGGACGTTGTTACTGAGAAGTATCTCCCTCACGTTCTTGATGCCCCAGTCATTGGGAATGACTGTAAACAGGGACTCTACATCTAGAGTCAGAAAGAGGCAAGGACCCTAAATAACCTCAGTGTAATTATTCAACTCACTAAAAAAACAGTATTTTTAAGGATGGTGCTACACTTATCCAATACATCATGCAAGTTCTTTTCTACAAAAATAGAAAGAGGTTCAGTAACCCAACCTCTCCTTGAAACAATAGGAAGCATTGGTGGAGTTGCAAGGTTCTTATGTATCTTGGGGAGTCCATATAGCATAGGGACCACAGGAAAATCAACTTTGAAATACTCAAACAACTGTTCTGAAATCATCCCAGTAATCAACAAATCAAACACTAGAAACTGGACCCTTTCAATGCAGCTTTTCAAGACTTGACCAGACACATTAGTATATGTATTAGAGTTACTTAAATGATCTAGCACAGATTGTACATAGTTATCCTTATCCATCACTAGTATACTGCCCCCCTTATCTGCAGGGTGGATCTCTATGCTATTTATACGTTTAAGCTCAAGCAAAGCTTGAGTTTCTGCAAAGGACAAATTAGCATAACCATTAATACATCTTTTAGAGAATTTCTCTCTCAATTGTTTGTCACAAATGTTAACAAACAAATCAATAGTCATATTACTTGGTGGTATATATGTGCTGGGTTTCTTAAAATTACATTCAGGTAATGTTACAAACAGGTACTAACCATAAGTTCAAGTTTCTTGTTTTGGATATTATGCATGAAACTTTAAGAAAAGGTGACCTGAGTAAAAGAACTGAATCCTATGAGCAAAAATGGATCATACGTCTTCAAGCAGACAAACCTCCAGGTCTAAATAATAGGGTTTCCCTTAAACCCTTTTTGAAGGCGAGAGCCCTTAAGCATTGATTATTATATTATATGTATTAACAGCTTTGTTTAGTAGTAGGTATGACCTCACTATAGACTCTGCTTTGCAATTTTTGAGTGGGACATGTTTTAGAGGCGTATTTTGTTGTATGTACATTCGTTTTTACTGTTTTTATACTTAATTGGAAGTTATGAGCAACTAGCATAGTCTACTATGTTATTGACAAGCATATTTGTTTATTCTCTGCTACTTAGACATATAATTTTGTATTCATGTTTTTACACATATTTTTATGTATTTAAAATGTTTGCAGAGTGCTGCTTTTAATTAATTTGGCATTAAGTTAAAGCAATTAGGCTTTATTTGCAGCATCATTGGTTGAATGAGCATTTATAAGGGTGTGTGCTATTTTGTTTTATAAACAGTCTGAAGAAGGGAATGTTATTCGTGAAAGTGCTTATTTTTGCAATAAATTTCTTCTACAATTATCTCCTGCTGTGTGGAACCACCTTTGTTTTACTTTTACACATATTACAATGTTGTCGAGATACATATCATGTATAGAATTCAAAACATACATTTGCTGTTTCACCTGAAAGTTACCCATTAAAAAACTTTCCTGAATATACCATTTTTCAATATTTGAACTCAAAATAGGGATAACACAAATTAAACAAAACCTCATAACATACTCTTTACATGCAAACAAGCATAAAAACAAAAGAAGGAAACTTTCACATTTGTTAACCAAGTTAGTCCAACTGAGTTTGCAAACAAACCCATTTTCAGTGGAGACCCAAGGGAAAAGCCCCAGCAAACATAAGCAAAGATAAATTGACAATATACAAATATTAAATAACAATCACAATACAAAATAATTGTAAAAAGAAAAGGTAATTAACTATTTGCATAGCATTGACAGTAAGCAACCCATTTTCAGTGAAGACCCAAGGGGTAACAGCCCAAACAAACATAAGCAAAGATAAATATACAGGACAAAAACTACTAAAAATAACAATGTAAACACAAAATTAATTATAAAGAGAAAAACAAAAGAAAAAATTTATGAACATTAAGGGTTACACTGATAGCAGTGGTCTAAAATGTACTACATATGAGAGTAAAAACAAAAAAAAAGTTTAAACAACTTAAACTTTTACAGCCATTTTTAAAGCCATACACCTTATAAATTTTTAAGCAAAAATATTTTTGTAAAACATAACACATGTAACATGCAAAGCATGCATTTGATACTTGAAATGACAATTACCAATTTAGAAAAAAACTTTTTTCCATTAAATATTACATTTTAAATTTTAAATATTCAATCGTGGCCCAAAATGCTGATGAACTGCATAAGACCATAACTTTTAGTTTTTCTGTGTTGTCCACAGCATATATATTAAACATCCCATTACTTTAGTCTTACAGATAGAATGAGCAACCTCCAACAAAAGGAATAAAAATACAAGAGAACAACCCATTACTTTTCAAACTTTCATGCAGTGCCATCTTGAAGTACTGTGACATAGATCTCATTTTGAGCCACCATCCATGCATATGAGAAAATGTGTGTGTGTGTGTGTGTGTGTGTGTGTGTGTGTGTGTGTGTGTGTGTATCTAATAAAAACAGACACACACACACACACACACATAAATATATGTATGCTGACTGGAAATCTAATGCACACAAAACACTTTGCACACACCCTCCATTAAAATCAGTAAACCATTAACATAGTCTGTGATGAGAAACTTTCTCACATATTATGTTCAAATATTCAGAGCTAACATATTATTCTAGTCAACTAATTATTTAACATTTTGTGGAACATACAATTTCCTCTGAAATGACCCTTAATCAGGTAATTGCAATGTATCTGCCCCATAATAATTCCAGTTCAGCAACCACATAATTCTGCATAATTAAGAGCCCCCTTTAACAGAAAGTTCAGTAGACTGTCCAGTGAAACCACTAGTAATGTTGCTACACCCTTTCCTACTAACCACTCAAAGTTTAACAGCTTTAACTAGATAACTACAGTCTTCCATACTACTTAAATTCAAATAAATTCCCCCTCTCAGATTATCAGTAAAGTAACATTTATGCAGCTTTTATCCACCCACAAACCCCTTCATTACATAATTACTGATGTTAAAAAGTTTACCACAGACTTTCATTTAGCTTCTTTCCTACATTCACAAACCCATCAAAGAGCAAGCTGTCACCACCTTACATCTTCCTTGCTCAGATTCAAGTTCCTAGTCTTCTCCCAGTTCACTCATTTCACATCCACCATTGTCCTTTGAAGGTTCTGAAACAATAGGCTACTCAGGCAGTCCAAGGTAGGTGAAGCCCTTGTAAACTATCCATAGCAGACAAGAATGGGGCAAAAAGCTGCATTCTTCATGAAAAAAAACATGTTTAGCACTGCTGGTTGTGACAACTTGTACCTTAACCTACACTATTTACTTGTCTTCACTGTTTGGTTGTGTACAAAATAAGGCCCTTTGTGGTTTTCTTGTTTCCAGGAAATTGTGAAGCAACAGTACTCCACCATTGTCCAATCTCCAGGTCACTGAAATTGTGGCAAAACCTTTCCTTTTTATACTAGGCAACAACAATCTGAATCAGAAACACTCATTTAACCATATGGCCTGTCTGTCACACACAAAAGTAATCTATAAGGTGTTCCAATGTTCAACAACCTCTTTAAGTAACCACTCACTTGGGTCATCTTAGTTTTAACAAATTAAAAACAGTCAAACCCTTACTTGCCTTCCAAAAGCACTGAGCAGCAAATTATGCCTTTGTTCTTTACCTTCCAAAGTCACTACTCCAGCTCAGTGTACACAATTTGGCTGCACACCTCAGCTAAATTCCTTCTTATAGCTGCATTGTGTGTTGCTATGGTAACAGCAAGTCATACTACTCATTTAACAATTCACAGGCATCATTACCAGACATCTCAAGTTGTTTTACACAATGATACATCGATCAAAAAACAACTTTCATCTGCTGTCAGACTCCATATCATACTTGGATCTATTTGGCAAAGCCACAGAACTGAGCTTTCTTCACTTGATGGTGGGTCTATATCCATGAAGTTCATCTCGCGTTCCTTTTTTGCCTTTAACACAAATATCTTCTTCACTTTTTCAGATCTCCATTGACAGCATCATACACAAGACGAATATTTCTACCATCTTTCCTAAAATTGCATGGAAGATATCCTTTATAATGCTTAGGATGGAGGATACAAATTCAAAACTAAGCCTCTGTAGACCATAACAGATTCTACTCAAGCAGCATGGATAAACTAACACTGCTAGCAAATTGTGTTAAATACTAGGCACGCCCAGTCTGATCATGTTATCAGTTAAATACAAATTAAGTAATTTTATATCATGAATATTAATGATATTAATACAAACTTCTACAGCTGGTCAAACTACTTCAAACAATTACAGCACGACAACATCTAATTGACCAACTTGAATTTCTGTTTGACAAAAATAAATCACACAGTTGTAAGACTTACTAAATAATAAAGTTGCATAAACCATTTATTGTATATATGACATACTATATCAAACTTGACAGTTTTGTTTTCTGTCAAATAATGTATATTCCTACAAATGTACAATGCATAATTCATTAAAATGTACTGGAGACCTTTTACTTTAATTTACTAAGGAATATTGATAATCCTAAATTCATTGGGTTGTAAGCTTCCTAAACTAAAACATGATACAGAACTTTCTGTAATAATGCATTTCTTCCATCACCCCTTTAATTACTAGTCACTCCACATCAGCAGCACAGAACATCAGTTTCTTTGAATCTTTTGGGGCAGTTCAGATAATATATATTCATCAAGGCTGCTGGACTACTATCTGGGACATGAACCCTGGCCCTTTGTTTCAAACTTCTTGTGGCCATCCCTACTTAGTCCAATGTATTCATACTTTAAGACATAGGTAATAAACTCAGTGCAATATAAAATAAAATATTACGAGTGAAAAATTATTTAAATGAAAACCCATTTTGTTGGATAACATAGTTATATGCTGAATAGAAGAAAAACAGATGCCATATATTATAACTTTCTCCTGATATGTGTTGCCTGATAAAAAAGCAGTCTGGGGAAAATACAGCCCTCAGCTATTATTGTTTTGTCTGTGACTAGACTATACCCCTTTAACAGACATATGGCATAAGCTTTCTTGCTATTTAAAACATGGCAACAAATCCTTCAAGACCACCATCAAAAAGCGTTAAGACTCCTGACAGTATTTATACTGACTGTCACATTGACTAAATAAGCCTGCTTCATGGTGCAGCTTTGCCTTCACAGCAAGAACATCATAATTCATTTTACACAAATTTGTATCACTTCAGCTTTTTCCAGTCTGGATGAACTCTCTCTCTCTCTATTGAGTGTTTATTATTTCACCGGAAAGGATGACTACATAAAAGACAAATATACTGTGGGGTGTTTGTGGACTGAAGAAAAGAAGCTGCATTGACCAGTTAACTACAAGAGGTACCTTTGCAAAAGAAGATTTATTTCAAACTCAGCCCTTCAGATTTGTGTTGATTAATTTAAGTAGTCTTTGACTATACCACTCCAGAAAGTAATCAAATCTTAGATCAGTCTAAAATAAAAAATGCATACCATTGCCATATATTGTGTAAACTTCTGTATGAAGCTTTCCAGCCATCCTCAAATACATGTAGTTTTGTCTCTCTCTCTCACCTTATGATAAACTTCCTTCAAAGAGGAAATAATCAGATTCTAAAACAAAGACTAGGGCACCAAAGAGAAGTTGTACTGGCATCCCCTTCTCAAGATAACTCCTACCAATGAACTATAGGGGTCTGTTTCATAAAAGATGTAGACGGTAAAAACACACACAAGGAAATCCACAAATAATGTGACTTCCTTCGGAAATGCTGCATTATTTTTTAACAGATACCTATCACGTCTCCTAGCACAATCCAAAAATCAAAACGTGTTATCAGTTTATTTAAAACATTGTAAAAAGTCTGAAGGCTAAGTAAATAATAACATCAACAGGGTAGGTAATACTGGGAAATATTCTAAGCCCCATCACCAAAGGCAGATGATCTCATGTCTACTCTGCATGGCATTACTACCCTCTTGTATTATCTTATCACATTTTATGTTAGAAATAAATATAAAGTGTGTGTGTGTGTGTGTTTTGTGTGTGTGTGTGTGTGTGTGTGTGTGTGTGTGTGTGTGTGTGTGTGTGTGAGTGTGTGTGTGTATGTTTACGGTTCCCCTTTATAATCTCAAAATACGGAAAGCTCGAACTTCAGTATCTCGAAACTATAAAGTCAAACAGCCCACAATCCCAAAACACACAAACATGAAAAACTAAAATCCCGAACATTCACAAACCATACACCACACAACACGCACACCATTCAACCAAAAACACACAAACAACACAATCCTACACTACATCTAGGAGCCCGTCCTGCACCCCCATGTGGGGGGCTGCACCCCCACCCCCTACTTATATATACTAACTCCGAGATCGCACTAACAGTCAAGACATGCATTACTCACACGCAGACATTCCACGCTCCCTTGCACACACACAAATCACACAAGCACAACTTACCTACCCTAACCCACACACACAACTTACAATAACACATACACTCACTTACCACATCCCAGCCAAACACTTCCCATCCCATTGCTGCACTGCATAAGCACGGATTCGAGATGCAGTTTATGCAATTTCGAGATTTTTGCATTTGCGGTCCCGTGATACTGAAATTCCAGCTTTCAGTATTTCGGGATTGTAAAGGGGAACCATATATACACACATGTGTGTATATATATATATATATATATATATATATATATTTATATATCAGCAGAAATCAACTAACATACTTGACTGAAAGTGCTGTTCACCGAAGCAGCACATTTGGATAAGTCTGCTCATTGTGCCGATCACACAACGGTGCGAATAATGGAAAATTCCCTTTTCCCCACTGTAGTGCGACCTCAGAGTGAGAATATTAAAGTGGGGGGTGTGGGGGTGCAGGGGGGCAAGATTTATTTATTTATGTTATTTTTTTGTAACACACTAATGAAAGCGCTTTTTCAGTGAAAGCACTTTCGTTAAAGTGTGTTCAGTTATTGTGGATTTGGGATGTTGAAGTTTTGTTCAACAGTCCTAAATCCATATATATGAGTCTACTACTCTTATTTCAAATTACACTTGTTCGAAAAAGAGAAGATCGAGACCCAGTTTAGCAAAAGTGCACTTAACCAAAAGTGCACTTTCATGAAACTCACTTTTCCGAGACACAGTACAGTGGGGACAAGGAAATATACCTCTTCCCCATTGTAGTGCGATGTTGGAGATAGTATATATAAGTAGTGGTGTGCCCCCCACATAGGGGGTGTAGGAGGGCTTGTCTTCATGCAAAAACATATTTTTGTTTGCCGAACAGGACAATCGCTACTTATATAAACAAAGTGAGAGAATGCAGTCCGAGATCGGTAAAGTGAGTTTTGCAAAAGTGCACTTTGGGTTAAGTGCAGTTTTGCTAAACTGGGTCTCAGTCTTCTCTTGTTCGAACAAGTGTAATTTCAAACAAGAGAAATAGACCCATATATATATATATATATATATATATATATATATATATATATAAATGCCCACTATATATTTACATAAGATTTTCATGTATCCTAAGTGAGCTACTAAATAATGTTTACAGTTTTTATGTTTTTTTTTCTTTTTTTTTTTAAGGCTACCTTCTTCCTAATGCTATGGGTGGCTCAGAGATGTGAAAAAAGTCTCTACGTAAGATTTGAAAGAAACATTAACTGGCTAAACATGTTTCCTTGTCACTAGTATTGTTAGTCATAAAATCTGAAGGAAAGTTAGCATACATATTTTTTTCTCCAATAGATCAATGCATTTGCCATTTGTATTATTTTTCTGAAAGATACAACTCTTCAGATCATGAATGTTTGCCAAAATGAGGAACAGCCATTAACAATATCTGATTCTGACTTGATTAAACTGAGTATTATCTGCCTAGATCTTTTAGTAGGTTTGTTTCCCTTTACAGTCAGAGATTTCAGCCTGTTTGCCTTTAGAAAGGAATAAAAGACTGCTATGATTTACTACAAACTAGTTTTCTACTGTTTGGTGCAGGTAGAAAGTGTAGTGAAAATCTAAAGCAACCTCTGCCTGTACATGGGATTACTGTGCATTTCATTATTAACTCTGCAGTCACTTAATATAAAAAAAAAGAAGTTATGTACTCACCATAATGTTCCATCTGAGTAGTTACACTTCATTTTTCTGCAACCTGTGGGGATTCGGATCCATATTGTATTCGAGCCGGCAACTTTTCAAGCATCTGCTCTGAGCTCCAAGCTCCTCCCCCTTACCCATAACCCATCACCATCTCCTACCTTCCCTCAGATCGAGTTTGCCATTACTCAACCAATCAGCAACTCAACTTTATAACAAACCCTAAACATGTTTGGGGGAAGGAGGGTGAGACGGTTGCAGAAAAATGAAGTGTAACTACTCAGATGGAACATTATGGTGAATACATAACTTCTTTATCTGAAGTAGTTAACTTCATTTTATCTGCAACCTGTGTTAATAAGGAGAAATTAATGGTAGGCACTAAACAGCCTATAATTGCAAAGTACCTTGCTAAGGTAAGGGAAAACAGCTCTGGTACTTTACAAAAAAAAAAAAAAAAAAAGCATCAAACCAGGCATGTACAAGGGTCAGCTTCCGGTGATTTCTCCTGTCCACCTGGTGAATCTGGGCATACTGGGGCAATGCAGCAATTGCCTCATGTACACAGACAACCCTCACCTCCTACCACCCAACACTACAACCTGTGAGAGATGCACTTACATAGCCAAAATGGAAGCAAAGCTCTCTCCACCCTCAAGCAACACACAGCCCTTCTAAACCCACACCCCCAACACCCACATATAGCAACACTAAATCCACATATGCAGAGGCCCTTAACTGTAACCTGCCCAAGAACAAGGACCTCTGAAGCTGAAACGCAAACAAACACCAATCACAACCAAAGTGTCACATAGTTCAAAACACCTGTGTGCCACCCAGCAACAGCCCCTAAGGCAAGACAATGTACCTAACACTTTAGTCATAGGTGACTCTATAGTCCGGCACACTGATGTCCCTCTCCCCAGGTTGAACAAGGAGAAAATTACAGTCAGCTGCCTGTCGGGTGCCAGGATCCACCACATAACGCATGCACTCAAGTCACTCCACAACAAGTACAAATGTGACTCTGTCATTGTCCATGTTGGAGTGAATGACTTAAGACGTACCTCCTTGGACTACATGAAAAGAGACATGGAAGAGCTCTTGGATCATGTGGCCCAGGCAGGTATGACCCTAGCCCTGAATAGCATCCTGCCTTCTCCCAGAATGATACCACAATATAAGGACAAAATGATTGACTTCAACAATTGGCTAAGCTTCTGGTGTCATTCAAAGGGGATCCAGTATCTGTCTGCCTGGGACGACATGATTGACAGACCACGATGTTTTGCCAGAGATGGTCTGCACCTGTCGCCTCTGGGATTCAGGTTACTGGCTAAGGCTCTTGCCACCCCTATAGTGCCTTTTTTAGGCAAAGTTCAAAGAACAAAACCACCACCGTAACAGGTACAAGCATGCAAAATCTGAAGGTAATGCTACTCAATGCTAGAAGTCTAAACCTCAAAATGCACCCTCTCGAGGCACTCCTAAAAATGGAGAACATCAATATCTGTGCAGTAACTGAGACCTGGTTCAAGTCTCCAGAGAGCACCCCTGCAATACCAGGCTACAACTCTTACCACACTTTTCGGCCACCAAAGCAGGACCGAAACACTAAAGGTGGAGGAGTGTCAATATTCACCAAGGATATTCACACCACCAGGCTAGTTGCCCAACACAATGCGTCTGAAATTCTCCAGGTGCAACTAACACTAGGTAATACTGCAATCCAAATTGTAGCTTGCTATAGATCCCCCACCATACCCCAGGATTCTCACTACACCTTTCTAAACATACTGGAAAATATTAAGATATAACCAAACACCCTAATACTGGGTGATTTTAACTACCCTGCTATTAACTGGGAAAGCTACTGATGTACCAACACCTTTGCCCAACGGTTCTTGGAATTCATAAATTCCAATGCCCTGGATCAACTAATCCATAGTCCCACCAGGGGCTCCAATATCCTAGACCTGGTCATTACCAACATGGAAAATCGATGCTCCACACCTACGGTCACCCCCTCGTTAGTCACGTCTGACCATAAGCTAATCACCCTTAACATCCACATCCCACCCCCACCCCCCAGTAAGGAAACATCCATAAAAAACTTCTCCAAAGCCAACTTCATGCTACTCAAGTCAGAAGTGACAAACTTCATGACACCCTTGCAGATGGGAGCTGAAAGTTCAACTGCTGAATCCTACACTAAGGCACTGTACGAGCACATCCACTCATGCATAAATCATGCCATCCCAAATAGAACCAAGATGCTCTCATCCAAAAAAAAAAGAAGCCAATCTGGTGGTCCCCTGCCATAAACAAACTTTACAACAAAAGGAAGAAACTGTTGCAGAAAAGAGGAAAATCCCAGGATACAAAAAACTTCCTTACCAGCCTCAGTAAGAAACTGAGATCCCTCATAAAATTCTCCAAAGCTAGTTACGAAAATAAAATTGCCAAAGATTCCAAAGACAACAACAAGGCATTCTATAACTATGTCAAGAATCTAAATGGCAATGCTCAGATCTGCTCTGAGCTAAAACAGAATGGCATTAAATATACTGATCCCAAGGATATTGCCAATTTCCTCGCTGATCAATTCAGTGCCAACTTCACCCCCCTCTCACCCCCTAAATGGCCCATCTCAGTACCGGACGATTGCCAAATCCTGGTAATAACAGCCATACAGGTAAAAAACGCACTCTCCAAAGCTAAGAATACAGCATCCATGAGACCAGATGACATCCCGGGCTGTGTACTACATGAACTACAATATGAACTGGCACCTCACCTAAGTGTCATGTTTAATCATAGCCTCACCTCAGGTTTCATGCCCACTGAGTGGCGCACAGCTACAGTTATCCCACTCCACAAGGGGGGATCCACCTTGGATCCCGGAAACTACCATCCCATCAGTCTGACAAACCTTATCTACAAGGCCATGGAGCGTATTATCATGGAACTTATAAACAAAGAAATTGGCAACCTTCAAACACTGGACCCCACCCAGTTTGGGTTAGTGAAGGGCCGATCTTGTCTCCTGAACTTGATTGACTTCTTCAAATCAGTCTCCAGAGCCATGGACAAGGGTAAGGTGGCCCACACAGCCTATCTAGACCTTGCCAAGGCCTTTGACACCATCCCCTACTCTGGAATCATAGATAAACTTACTAAGCTGGGCATTAATCCCTACGTCACCCAATGGGTTGCTAACTGGCTTACTGATAGAACCCACGCTGTAAAAGTAGCCGACTCCAAATCCAGCTCCAGACAAGTGACAAGTGGAGTACTTCAGGGTTCAGTCCTGGGACCGCTCTTGTTTGGCATCTACTTCTCTGAAGTACAGGCCAACACTAAAGGACTCTGGATAACAAAGTTTGCAGATGACTGCAAACTGGGAGCCATTATTGAATCCCCAAATGATGTGGATATTCTACAAAAGGGCCTTACAGAAACAGATGCTTGGTGCCAGAGCCATGGGCTCAAGCTCAATGCCAAGAAATGTATAGTTATCCCCTTTGGGAAAAAATATGTATCCGTGAATTACCATATAGGTGGCAGTACACTAGACACCGAAAGTTTGATAAGAGACTTAGGGACATAGGTGGACAGTGGTCTCACCTTCGATAACCACATCGCCACAACAGTGAGGAAATCCTTCTATGTGGCACACCTCATCACTAAGGGCATTTCATCCAGAAAAAAGGAGGTCATTGTCCCACTGTACTCATCCCTCATTAGACACATTATGGAATACAATGCCCCATTTGGTACGTACCTCTCAAGACATCTGCAACAACTGGAAAGGCCAAAGAAATACCTCACTAAAAGAATCACAGGCCTAAAGCGGATGCCCTATGCTGACCGCCTTAAAAAACTCCAGCTATTCTCTGTCACATATCGTCTACTCAGAGGCAATCTTTGCTTAACATACAAGGCCCTGTCAAACCCAGAGCTGTTGGACATGCTACACTTAAAGAAATTCCAATCCCTCAGAGCCACACTCTCCAGGGATCTAAACCTTGTCATCACAATAAACAAAACATGCTGGAGGGATAGGTTCCTGACCTAGAGACTCCCCAGACTCTGGAATAGATTTCCCATACATGTCAAGCAGAGTGCCTCTTTGGTCCTCTTCAAAAGGAACCTTGACGATTGGATGGGAGAAAGGAAATTCACCCCGGGGATCACGTCAGTCGCCCTGCTAGACAGGGGTCCAGGGAAGTAAATAGTGTGGGAAGAAATAGCCAGGGAATTGCTATGGCTAGGCTTGTATAGGCCCTAGGGCTGATAGCCTAGTACCAACCTATGAACCTATGACAGAGTCCCCACCTACTTAAACTCCTAGGAGGCCTTTATGGAAGGATATTCCTGAGCACCACAGAGCTGAACGATGCTCTCCCTCTGGAGATCAAATCCAACTTATAATGAGAAATGAAGGTATGTGACCTTGCCCAAGTTGCTGCCACACAAATGTCATCCAGTGAAACCCTAGACCAAAAGGCAGCAGAAGTTGCCATAGATCTGGTAGAATGAGCTTTAACAGGACCAGGCAGGGATAGACCTTTGTCTTTATAAATTTGCAAAATACATTGTGTCATCCATCTAGCTAAGGACACCTTGGAGACGGCTTTGCCCAGAAAAGGTTTAGAAAAGGACACAAATAACTGGTCAGACTTACAGAAGGGCTTTGTTCTGTGTAAATAAAAATGAAGCTGTCTATGAACATCTAGCAAATGCAGCTTATATTCTCCCTTGTTCTGAAACTTTGGAAAGAAAACCAGCAGGTTAATTGTTTGATTAATGTTTGATTCAGAAGCTACTTTTGTTAAGAAGGAAGGGTTGATGTGGAGTGAAACCCTGTCCTTATGGAAGATCAAGTAAGGGAGCACGGCAGACAAAGCTTGAATCTCAGAAATCCTCCTAGCCAACGTAATGGCCACTAGGAAGTTGTCTTCCAGGATAAGAACTTCAAATCGACTGATGCTGCAGGTTCAAAGGGGGGAGCAACTAAAGCCTGCAGAACCAAGGTAAGGTCCCAAGGAGGAACGGAGTCTTTAACTGGGGGACTAACAGAAAGGTGCCTTTAAGTAAAGCCTTACACAGTCTAGAAGAGACCAGGGCATTCATGTTTTTGCCAACTTGGAAATTCATGATAGCTGCCAGTTGCACTTTCATCGTGCAGGAACTAGACCCTTGTTGAAAAATATTGGCTAAGAAATCTAACACTGCAGGAACAGGGCCTGTAAAGGGATCCAGGTTCCTCTGAGAAGCCCAAAAAGAGAATTGTTTCCATTTACTGTGGTAAATCTTCCTAGTGTAGGCCTTAAGGGATGCCACCAGAATAGTTTTTACTGAAGGTGAAAGACCAGGAGTCCTGGCAATCAAGGGAACTGGAGCAACCAAGCCGTCAGCTTGAGGCTGTCCAGATTGGGTGGACAAGTGCCCGAGGGATGAGAGATGAGATCCAGGCAAGGATCCAGAATCCAAGGAAGAGCTAGAACATGAGAACAGAGGAAGGGGAACCACACCTGACAAGGCCAGAACGGGGCAATGAGGATCACCTTGCACCCCAGTCGGCAGGCTTTCTGAAGAAACTTTGGAATGAGTGGTAAGGGGGATAAGCATACAGTAACCCGGGAGGCCAAGCATGAACTAGACCGTCTCTGGGGGGAATCCCCAGGTGAGGGGATCAGAGCGAAGAACTCGCTGCACTTCGTGTTGGAAGGAGATGTGAAGAGATCGCAGCAAGGCTGACCCCACACAAGGAAGATCTTCTCCGCTATCAATAGTTTCAGAGATCACTCGTATAGCATTACAATAGCCTGACTCAATCTGTCCACTAAAATGTTGGAGTGTTCCAGGATGTGCGTTGCAATCAGAAATCGACTGGTGGAGATTGCCCACTTTCATGGCCTTGTGACACAGAGGGTAAGATGTGGTTCCTCCCTGCTTGTTGATGTACCAGACAGCCGACATGTCATCTGACTGAATTGCAATAGTCCATGGAGGAAGAACAGTGTGGAAGGCTTGCAAAGCTAAAAGCATTGCTCTCATATCCAGAATTTTAATATGCTATCTGGTCTCGATCTCGGACCATGTGTCTTGAACCGTCCTCTCCAGATAATGCCCCCCCACCCAAGCTGGGAGGCATCCATGGTCACAGGGGCTTGGGCTGTGGGTGAAACAAATGGTAGTCCCGCTAAGATCTACAGCGATTGGAGCCACCAGAAAAGTGACGCCCTGTAGGCTTTGCTGATTTGAATTGAATATTCTATGGGGTGATATAGCCAACACCACTGTGCAGCCAGAGTTCACTGAAGAACATGCATGTGAAGACACGCACTGGAGAGGATCGAGATTGCTGCAGCCATAGAGCCCAGGGCTCAAAGATCATCGCCCGCATTTGGTAGCCTGGGGCCAAGAACCACTGATATATGGGCCCGTAGGCTCTGGACCCTGTCTGGAGTTAGGAAGACTTTCAATTGAAGGGTGTCCAGCCATGCTGCGATAAAGTCCAAGATCTGCACCGGGTCCAAGAGGGACTTGGAAAGAAGATGCTTGGTGGAAGCAGTGAGGAGTCAATCGTCTAGGTAAGGGAATACCTGAATTCCCTGAAGCCTCAGGTGAGCCGTTATGACTGCCATTACCTTGGTAAACACCCTGGGGGCTGTGGTGAGACCAAAGGGTAGGGCTCTGAACTGGAAATGATTGGCTCTCAGCCAAAAGCGATGGAATCCCCTGGAGCTTCTGCGAATCTTGATGTGGTAGCAAGCATCCTGGAGGTCTATCGAGCCCATCCAGTCGCATTCTTGAAGATAAGTTAGAATGGACTGTAGGGTGACCATCTGGAATTTCTGCTTGGAAACAGCCAGGTTCAAGGTTGACTGGTCCAAGATGGGCCCAAGGTCCCCCATCTTTTTTGGCACTAAAAAGAACCTGGAGTAAATGCCTGATCCAGACTGATCAGTTAGATGGCTTGCTTGCGAAGCAGCTTGGAAATCTCTAGTGCTGCTGCCTCCCTTTGAGCAGGTGGGACCTCTGAGAGGTGCTTTGGTTGGATGAAAGGGGTAGCAAATGGGATGGTGTAGCCTCTGGATATTATTTGAAGCACCCAACGATCTGTAGTTATGGACTCCCAAGCTGTTGGGTGCAATGATAATCTTCCCCCAACTGTCTCCAGAGTAGGACAGTCGGGCAACCCCTCAGGGCTGCTGTGTGGGCCTGTCTAAGAAGGTCTCCCTAGACCCAAAGTTCCTCGGCCCCCCTCTGCCTCTGGGGCGGTGTCTGTCCTGTCTCAGTCTGCCTCTAGGGGATGAGTTGCCCTCAGAGTCCCGGGAAAACTGTGATTTTCAGAACCACATCTTCTTTTGCCCTCTTGGATTCCTAGAAAAGTATCTTTGAGGGCTAGAGAAATGGACTCTGATGGCAGACAAAGTCATTCCATCCTTTGGGCTCTGGACAAGCGTGTCATGTATGGTCTTCCCAAAAAGAGAAAAACCATCAAAGGGAGCATTTGTGAAAGACGACTTGAAGGGGTCCACGAATTGACACAGTCTGAGCCAAGCGTGTCACCTCATAGCCATGCCAGTCCCAGCTGCCCTAGCCACTTCTTCCGTAGCATGGGAAAGGAGGCGCATAGATGTGTTCGACACTGATTTCAGAGTCAACAACTTTGTGGAGAACAGACGCTTATCTTCTGGCGACAAAGACTCTGGGGGCAACTCAGCTAACTCCATGACTAGGTCTCGCTGCAGTCATATAACGTGTGCCAAATAGTTCAGTGCTCAGATGGAAAACATTGCTGAAGAATATACTCGCTTCCCAAATCAGTCCACTGCCCTGGAATCCTTGTCTGTAGGGTGGACCGAGGAACTCTCCAGTGCCAGTTCCCTCTTGGTGGCTGCTGCAACCACCATAGCATCCACATGGGATCCTTTATACCAGGCATGTCTGTCTGAGGGTGGAGAGAGAATCTTGTCTGGGCATTTTTGTATCGGCTCTATGATGTCAGGCTCTTTCCAGGCCTGCGTGGTGACAAGATCCACAGGAGGGGACACCCAGGACGTAGATGGGCCCATGCCAAAGGCTTCCAGGAACACTGACTCATCCGTAGAAGGTTTTGAGGCTGACCAACCTCCCCTCTGGCAGAGGATCTCCATGATGTCTCCAAAGAATATACCCTCGGGAGGTGACCTGGGGCAACCTTCTCCTTCATCTAAATGAGTGTCTTCTGTCAAGGACTTGGGGGAGTCCAGGTGCCTCCTTTTATAAATGTGCTTACAGGGACCTTCTTTAGTGGGACTCTTTGAAGAGGGCTCGTGAGTCATGGGGGGGGGGGGTTCCTCCAGGGGAACCGCCTGAAGGTCCTCTAGCACAGGCTGTCCCTGGGACAAGCTGAAGGGAGTCGTAACTGAATCCAAGGGCGTCTGGGTGGAATCAAAGGAAATAGGCTGGGGTCTCGATCCTTGGGAGAGAACCCCCTCCACCACATCGAACTCCAATGGAGAGCATACCTCCTTAGCACCCAACAAGGAGGAAGTTCTCCCTGGGTCCGCCGTGAGGATCGGGGCTGAGGCAGGAGTAGCCGGAGCTCTGAAAGAATGGCTCGGATCCAACAATGTCAGAGCTGAAGGCACCTCCATTCCCTCAGATCCGACTCCCCATCCTTGGCCTTGAGAGTTTCTCGGATCCGAACTAGTCAGATTCGAGGAACTCAAGGTAATCACCGGAGTCAAGGTTGGAGGAACCGTTGGCGCCGAACCCCCAGCTCTGAAGATCCTCAGATCCATAAACTCAGAAACTGCAGACCGGAACAGGGAAGGAGAAACTGGATGAAAGAAGGGCATGTAGGTCCCCCCTCCAGAGGGAGAGGGGCCTGGAAAAACTCTCATCTGGATTTGGGTCCAAATAAATCTCATCAACCTATCCATATCCCGTTTCGATAGACTCTGAGTCGAGCGCAAGGAGGTGACTGACTTGGATCTTGCTGGTCGTTGCGATGACCTAGATGAAGGCCACAGATCCAAGGGCTCCATCAACTCTGGGGAGAATCTCGAGAGTGGAGCCGAGGAGACGTAGGTCTTGACACTTTGAAAGGCGGGCAAGGGAAGGGCTCCCGCTCTGGAGACCGTTTATGTGGGCCTATCCCCCCTCTTGTCTCTGTCCTTGTCTTTCTTCCTGTCTTTTCCTTTGGCCTCCCCTTCAACAGGTCTAGTGGGAGGGTGAGTCCCAGCCTGAGGGGGAGGTTGAGCAGCTGCTGGAGGAGCCGAGGACGAGGCCGATGAGTCCAGAGAGGAAACAGGTAGAAGACCTTTTGCAACCAGTTTGGACTTCCTTTCTTTCAAGGCCCTGGTATTAAAGCCGGTGCACACAATGCACTGTACAGATAGATGGGGAACACCCAGGCAAACAACACACAGAGTGTGACCATCAGCTGGAGAAAGCTTATGGCCACACTCTGTGCATTTCTTAAAGGTAGGTTTTGGCTGAGAAGCCATACTACAAACACACACAGCCAACCTACTTAAGACCGACACACTAAACACTCACACCTAAGGGGTAGGGAGGGCCTGCACTAGACTACTTTACAACAAAGTTTTCTTTCTTTTTTTTTTTTTTAATTTATTTATTTATTTTTTTATAACCAACGAAAAATCGATTGGGGAGGAAAGGGAACTAAATGAAAACACACACTCACTATCTTGAGGGAAAAAAAAACGACCAAAAAAGGCACTTACTAATAACCCAAAACTTGGAGCTACAGAGATCGCAATGCTGATGCATAAAGCAGCAAATGAGATCTGAGGGAAGGTAGGAGACGTTGATGGGTTATGGGTAAGAGGGAGGAGCTTGGAGCTCGGAGCAGATGCTTGAAAAGTTGCTGGCTTGGATCCGATATGGATCCAAATACCCACAGGTTGCAGATAAAATGAAGTTAACCACTTCAGATCATACATTTGCCATAGCTTTAATACATTTTATTTATTTATTTATTCTTTGTTGATCAGGTTAGTCCCCCTAGGACGGTAGCCTCTTTTCAGGGGAGATCCAATGAGATATGTTCAATGAAATGGAAAAGTGGTTAGAGCAGCAGTCAGCATGAATGGATACATGAGAATTTCTAAGACTGAGTGGTGTTTTAAAAATAAGTTGCACATGGAAAATTCAATAGATGGTGCCACATTCTATACACTTAGCTCAGCAGACTATTCTGTTCAATTACCCAGATTTCTACCCATATGAAATAAATCTTAATTTGTTTGTTCTTATACCCGGTATTAAAGATTTATACAGTATCTAGTATATTTTATATCAAACTTGATTCAACAGTTTACTACTTTTTGTATTTTTGTTAATGCACAGCTTACTTGTATTTTCCAGGTATTATCTAAAGTAAATATTAATCCCAGATATTTGTGGCATGGTACTTGTTCTATTTTCTTCCCACTAATTATTAACAGATATTTTCCTATTTTTTTGTATCGAAAACTAATAGATTAGTTTTATCATTATTGATTTGTAATCTGTATCCTTCGGTGGTGTTTAGTAATACTGTTGCTTGTTTTTTCATTGCAGATATGATTAATGTTAATAAAGACAGATCATCTGCATGCTCTATTACTGAAATACTTGTTTTATTTATCTGTGGCATGCCTTCATCTGTAAGTTTTAATTTCTCTATTGCACCATCTATTGATATTACAAAAGACATGGTGCTAAAATGCAACCTTGTTTGGTCCCTTTTTTATGCCAAAAACAATACATAAATATGTTTCTGGGCTTACTTTAACTGCAGCCATGCTGTTATGTAATTCCTCAATTACTTCTATAAGATTTTTTTGAGATTCTTTTAGTAACATGATTTCCCAAACTTTCTATTACCTGAAAAAGCCTATTCCATGTCTATAAGTAGTGTACAGTCTTTGTTTCCTAAATAAAATATATTTTATCTTATATGTTGTAATAGTGGAGCAGGACACTTCAGCAGACATACTCTAAACATAGGAAACTTAGTTCTAAAAGGTCTTTCTACTTGATCTTGCTTTTCTGTTCTCTTAATAATACAAAGGTGAAGACCTTCATAGATGCAACTAGCAAAATAATAAGTCAATAAGTACTTGGAATCGGTTTACTTTCTTGCATATTGAGCTAGTTATTCAACTTTTTGAAAAATCTAGGAATGTTATTTTTTCAATGTAATGTTTAAAATGAATGCTAAATACCTGACAAGTCTTTCTTTGCTCTATTATATACCTTTTTCAAAGAGTAGTCAGAGCCTTGACATAGCATTCTTAAGCTTGCACACAGTATTAAAAATGTAGCCTACAATGAAGATTTCCATTATATCTTTTCTCGTTACTAGTGTATCATAAATATCTCGTTTACTCTGTTGTTGCTGTATTTTCCTTTAAAAATGTGTATCAATTCATTTCAACAATGAACTGATCTCCATATCTTTGCTTTTTATCTCCTCCTTCATTTATCGACTTCCAAAATTTCTTCATATTATTTTCTAAATCTTTACCATATCTTTCTATTTCCCTCAAACTATTTTACTTTGCCATGCTTTCATACATTTATATATTCTTTAAATGATTTTTCTAATATTATCTCATTCCTTTCTTGCTTTTGAAATATCCATCAAACCAATCCTTCCTTTTCTTTCTATTAGTCCTAATTGAGAAACTAGAACTATTTCCATTTAATTGATTATAATCACATCTATATGTTCAATTTCCTGTTCTGCATTATGAGATTTACTGTATATGTCCTTTAAATATTCTAAACTGCATTCCCTAACTGGACGTATTCTATGTTTCACAGTCTGCATCCTACCACCCATCTCAGGCACGTCCTCTCCATCACCTCAATCTTTCTCAACTGCACTGCCTTCACTGCCCAGGTGTCTGTATCATGCAGAAGTGCTGGTCACACCACTGTTTTGCAAACCTTACATTTCAGTTTCTCTGGCATATTTCTGTCACACATATCCATGCACTGTGGGCTAGTTGGCTGCAGACTCAGAGGCTATGTTTGAGCTGCTTATTCAAACCTTCCTCCCAGATACTTGAAACCGTTAACCTGATCCACTATTTTCCTTTCTGATTCAGTTCTTACCTTATTCTGATTTTCCCATTTGCTGCCATTACAATTGTCATTTCCCTATTGTTTACTGAGGTTCTTGTTCAGTCTGCCTGGAATGCCACAGCATTTGCATACAGCAGTTTTGTTGATCTGTCACTACCAACCTGTTTGCTAATGCAGTCCATCACCAATATGAACAGCAGTGGGCTCATAGCTGAACCCAGATGCATAGCCGGTCTTAGGCATAGGCCAACGAGGCAGCCACCTAGGGCTCCCCTGTTGCAGGGGTGCTTTTCCAGTATTTATTTGATGTAGGTAGACCAGGACGGGGGCACCAGGTGGTGTGGGGGAGGGAGCCATGGAGCCCTTTTGCCTAGGTCACCCGTTGACCTAAGGCCGCTGCCACCCAGATGCACACCCACTCCAACTGATAACCCTACTGTGAGTCTGAACAATGATCATACTTGTGTCATTGGGTTATTGAACATATCCTGCACAAATTCCACCAATGTTTCTAGGAGTTCTTATCACTGCTGGACATTCCCAAACTAGTTTTCTTGGGACCTTGTCATATGCGCTCTCGAAATCCAGAACAAATGCTCAGTTGGAATGCTTTCTCAACTATTTGTCTCACTGCAAACATTGGGTCGGTTTTGCTGCATCCTGATATAAATCTGATCTGCTTGTTTCTCCAGTCTTACTTTCTACTGCTCAGCATATTCATTCATCAATCAGCCTCTCTGCAATGCAGCTGTATTTGATAATTATATACTGCTCACAATTGTGAACGTCCCCTTATTTCTTCTACCCTGGCACTTGAATGCTCATTTTTCCAGTCATCTAGAATATGTCTTTCTCTCCATTCTGCTATGAGTACCCTCTGGAACTATTCCTCCACTAACTTACCCAGCATTTTGATCACATCAGCCATGACCTCATTTGTGCTTGCTGCTTTCGCTGATTTCATTTTAATTAGTGCTATTCTTACTTCTTCTAGGGTGAGCTCCCCTTCTTTTTAATCATAGGCTGTATCTATGGCAGTTCAGCTTCTGTGTTTCTTCTTTCATTCAGAAGCTTCTGGTGATCAGGTTGTTGTTGGCATTCCCTATTAAGTGTGTCTGATGACTATCTTCTGTATCTTTCTGTCTTGCAACCTGATAGAGTTTCTTTGTGCCACCTACTGAGTCACTTTCCAGAAGCTGGTAGACTGCCTCTGATGCCTTGTTTTTTGCTATTGCAACTCCTAAGTCTTTTTGTTAGACAACCAGTATTCCTTACTTAGACTGGTCTGTCTTTTCTATCTCCCACTTTCTCCTGCATCCCTTCTTTCTTTTGATTACTCTCTGGCCTTCTGCATTCCATCAACATATGTATCTTATTTCCATACCTAGCTCAGCCACATATCTCTTCTATAGGCCTCAGAGATGCTGTTTTGAGGCACTGCCATTCTTCTTCATCTTCACCAATTTCCTCTTCTTCTTGGGGTGTTAGAGGCCTAAATAATTCCTTGAACTCTTATACTTTTGCTCCAGTTAACTTCCAGGTCTTCAGCCTAATCTCTGTTCACTTTAGAGCCTTTTCTAACCACTGCTTGCAGCTGATTGTGGCATCCAGTGGTTTATACTGTGGTCCAACTGTTTCACTGAGGATGACTTTGCAATCGATGACTGCAGTCTAATGCTCTTTCCTTATTAGGAAGAAGTCTACCCAAGTTGCATGCTGGCCACTCTTGTATGTGATGTTGTGACCACCTCTCTTGCTGAACCATGTGTTTGGCCACCATTAAGCCATTTACCAGACAGAAATCTAGCATGACCTTCTTCTTTGTTCCTTTTGCCCATCCCTGTTAACCCAGATAGCTCTCTTATCTTGCTCTGACTGTCCCGATATGTACATTCAGATCCTGTATTATCAAAACCAGCTCATGTTGTCCTACTTTATCTAAGAGGGCTTGCTAATGCTGACTGATTCCATTCTTTCTTCTCACCATCACATACCTCTCAACTGTACAGATTTTCACAGAATGTCCAGATCTTTGCCTCATATTTTTTATCTGTTCCTTATAAAATTTGTGATTTTCTAGCAAATCACTGGGGTGATCTGAGGATTGAAGTCACTAGATAATGTGTTTCAGACTTCATATCCTTCAGAAAAATGCATGCTAAAACAAATCCTGTTATTCAAGCAACTTTCTAAGTTTATAAGAGCAATATTTAAAATCTGTCCCTATTTTTGGGCCTTTGTCCTCCCCCCATTTTGTCAGGCTTTGTCCAGATGTTTTGCTCTAAGAGGTTGAGAGGTAAGATCACAACCCTGCGGTAGGGCATATTCAACAATTATGAATATTGCCCTGTCCTTACATTGGACTCGGAGTGCTACAAGCATATCACTAATTCTGAGGACATTCATCACTCTCTTCAGAAGACTTTCCTCCGTCTGAATTCCTGCACCATTTTTACTCTACCCCCCCAACCCCCGAGTAGTAGACTCTGGATTCCAAGCCAAATGGCTTTGCTGCACTGACATTCCATCTTGCTTCCTGGACACTTAGGATGTGCAGCCTCCTCCTCACCATCATGTTATTTACTTCCAAGCTCTGTCCTATCAGTGAACCTATGCTGAGTGTGGCAATCTTTTGTTCAGGTTTGTCAGGTTGACTGATCTAAGGACTGCAACAGCAGTTACTCATAACACAGCTGGAAGTCACCAGGAAATAGCATATACTAAATTAATTACAGCAAACAATACACATACACAAACAGAAATATGCTAGTGATTGGTGATGTCATACTTAGGCCATGATTCCCCACTCATGGGTCTGGACAATAGCATGGGGACAGTAAGCTGTCTCTTAAAAGCCAAGACTACAAAGGTTACAAGGGCCCTGAGTTCCCTCAAACCAGACAAATATGATTATGAAATAGTGGTGGACCATTCTGAGGTAAATGGCCTGGTACACAAACCTCTTATGATATGCTGAGACACATGACAGGGCTCTCTATACATCCCACAACTGCAGGAAAGATCTTAGTACTGAGCTGAATTTTTTCCTCACAAAGAATGATGATGTGGTATAAAGGAAAGATGACTGGCTTTTATAACTGGTTAAATACCTGGTGGCATTCGTGGGCGATCCAGTATGTGTCAGCATGGGATGAGATGCTTGACAACCTAACTTGCATTGCCAAGGACAGTTTGCACCTCTCATTCCATGGCTTCCATATACTGGCAAACATGTGCTGCTCCCATCGTGTTTTTGAGTAGGGTCCAGCTAATGGACCTCCCAACTTAACTTCCAAAACAAACCAACCACAGGACCTCATCTAATTGGCTCTACTTAGTGCAGGAAGTCTAAACAACAAACTGAATGACCTTGAGACCCTCCTGCATTTGGAGAACATTTATGTATATGTTGTTAAAGAAATCTAATTTAAGAGACCAAAAAGCACTCACTCAGTATGGGGTTTTGTGCTTACTACCTGTTTAGAACTGATGGAAACTGTTTTTGTTGTATCCATATCTGTTAAGAGACCATATTACCTCAAGAGAGATATTTGCAGCCCAGAAGAGGAACTTATACAGATTCAAATCCTACTAAATAAGATCAGCTACCAGATTACAGCATGCTACAGGATCCCCCATGTCTCCAGAAAATCCTAGGACATTCCTAAATATTCTCGATGAACTCCCTGTAAGTAGGTACATGGTGATTTTAACTACCATTACAGAGGGACCTATACCTCCAACGCAGGATATGTGCAAAAATTCTTTGACTGTATAAACAAGAATTCCCTGGACCAGATTGTTAAAGAACCTATTAGATGACAAAATATACTCAATCTGGTCCTAACAAAAAAAACATTTTTGCGTACAGTCCTTAAGTTATCATGTCAAATGGGCAAGTCAGACCACAAACAAGTAATTTTTTCGATCATCATCTTAAAACTGTCATAGAATTCAAGGACTTCATTTGTACAGATCTCCTAAAATTCTATGACGAATTATCTGAATTTGAGTATGACAGTATCACCCATAATGTTAATAGTACAAATATATATGTAGATGGTTCTATTTGCACCTGGACAAAAGTATTAACTTGGCAGTCCCAACAAGATCCAAAAACTTGGGAAGTTTAAACGCTAACCAGCTTGATGGTCCACAAGCATTAATAAACTACCTAAGTAAAAGGAAGAAATAAACCTATATATCAGAATAAAAGACCTCTCATTAAGGAGAATCATCAAACAGCTAGATAAGAACGTAAAATGACACCAGAAAAACAAAGGCATAGCATAAACTTAGACTAACTACGGAAGACAAGGACATCTACCAATTCTTCTTTAGTTATGTCAGGAAAAATATGGAAGAACATTTAAAATTCCTTTGAGATTATTCAGAATGGTACTAGCTCATCCAATCCAATGAACACTGCCAAGATACATGAACATAAATTTAGTGCCAGCTTCAACCCAAAGATATCTATTCCAAGTCCAGTTATGCCATATGGAATAAAGTCACCAACTATCACAAATGAACATGTACTAAAAGTACTCTCCAAAACAAAACACACATCATCTATTTGGCCTGACAACAGAGCATATTACCTGACAAACAGTGCTAAACTAGCATTGGTGGACCCACTCCTCAATCTCTTTAGTCTGAGCCTAGCCACAGGCTTTGCCCCACAGGTGTGGTGCCTGTGATGTCCCCTCTCTGGGTCAGTAACCAAGGGGCCTGAATCCTCTCCACTGACACTGGAGAGGGACATTCACTTGGAACAAAAATAGATACTCACAGTATTTCCAGATGCATCTCTCTGTATCAAACATAATTTCCTTTAAAAGCACAAACGAAACACACTTAGTCCAGGATATGGATTTCTCTCTCTCTCTCTTTAGGGCTCAGACGAGTGTCCAAGCAAAGTCCTCCAGCACCCTCTATGTGAAACCAGTGCTTCATGTCCTTGCTCCAAGGAGCTGACACACACAATCTTGGAGATTTGATTCACACACACACACACACACACACACACACACACACACACACACACACACACACACACACACACACACACACACACACCTGGGAAAGGTTGGCACAGATTTATTAGCTATGCCCCCTTCTGCCCAGACTATAAGTTAGTTACACTGCTACTGGACATTCCAAAACCAGATACTCTAAGGCTCTTACAAAGATATCCAATTACAATGAGTGAAATTAATATTAATACCAATGACAGTACTTGACTAATGCAGTAGACTTTCAGAAGTGCCACAGAGTCACCAAACAGATATGTGTATTTTCACTGGTTAAAATATTCTCTAACAGACTCGCCACAATGAAAAGTTTAAATATATTTAATAATAATTAATAAAATCACATGAAAATACTAAACATGTATTTACAATAAATACCAGAGTTTCACTCATAAGAAATATTAAAATAACACAGATGAATAGATTCACACTGATACAGAAAACATTACTTAACTAATCTCACTATATTTTCCTGCCTGATATAAAGAATTACTATTCTCTGGCCCCTTACTAAAACAAGGCAAGATGAAATAGGTGAGAGATCCTTCTTTGCCAGGTTACAAAAACAGACTGCCCTGAGACTTCTCTGTCATCTGGTATTAAAACATAATTTTTATCCTAGATTACAGAATGACATCACATATATCTGGTCATCTGACTTCTGGTTCCTATGCTTCCCCCATTGCTACAAACAAAACCAGAATTTAGCATATATGTGTTACCATACACACAGAGCTTTGCTGAGATGTGTTATAGCATCTGGAAGCTATAAAACCATAAATTAATCCAACTCTTCCTACAGGAGCTAATAAACCATTCTCTGGCACAGCCATTAAGTTTCCGGCTACAATCAGAACTGTAAGAAACAATCTTTATGGTCTAAAAAAGGTAATTTAATTTCTTACTACTTTTCAAAGTTAGCTGGACTGAGATTAAACTCTTGCCTTCCAGTATCCTCTCTTAAAACATATACATTTAATCAGTTACAATACAGTCAGCACCCACTGTTGGTACATTTTTTAAGACAGACAGCTTTACAAATACATTTTTCAACACAAGCATCCGAACAAATTATTTTGATATACAATTGACATATAATTCTTTACAAAATTCCAGCTAGCTGTGCTGGCAAATGTTATACATCCACTGTCCTACTTCTCCTTGCATAGCTGGCAATAATTCACATTGTCACAGTGCCCATCTGTTTTGACTCCTCTACTGACCTTAGGAAGTACAAACTTATCATTTTAACAAGTATTATATGCAAAGTCATTGAACATATCATAGCTGACATAATTAACTATGATATCAAAAATATTTTAAGATTTGACCTCAAGCAGTTTGACTTTGTTGAGGATTGACCCTGTCTGTTGACTCTACTGAACTTCTTTGAAAGGGTTATTCAGGATGTACACTGTGGACAAGCTGTCCACACAATGAATCTTGACCTCACAAAGGCATTTGATACCATGCTATATGCAAATATCATAAACAGGCTGAATGAGCTCCAAAGTGACCCATATGTTACTAGGTAGAGAGCCAAATGGCATAAGGAGAGGACTCTCACAGTAAAATTGGGGAGTAGCATTCTCCAAGAGCAAGAAGTTGACCAGTGGAGTCCCTCAGGGATCTGTGCTGGGATCTCTGCTATTTGATATGCATTTCTGAGTTCTCCATATATGAAACAAGGTGGTTAACAATGTTTGTGGATGATTGTAATTTGGGAGTTATTGCCAAGTTCTCCTCTGACAAACAGGCACTCCCAAGAGGAGCTTACACTTGTCAATAGGTGGTGTACAAATAATGGGCTCAAACTCAATGGTAAAAAGTACAGCACTGTCACATTTGGTAATCAACTCCTATCTCCACGTTATAGTGTTGTAAACACACCAGTTGAAAACAAGAAAGAAGTGAGAGGCCTGGGTATCTGGGTATATAACTTCCTCAGTCTGACAATCATGTTGCAATGGTGGCTAAGAAATCATTGTTACCTTGCACAGCACACAGCAAAAGGTCTTTCCTCTAAATCAAAATAAGTCCTCACTTCTTTGTACTCTGCCATCACTGAAAACAATGCCCCTTTTGGTATGTACCTTACGTAGCATATCAAGTAATTGGAAAGACCCCACACATTCTTAACTAAAAAGATCATGGGCTTATAAGACGTAAGCTACCAGGAGATACTGGAGGCTAAATCTCTGTATTTGGTACATGCAAACGGGTTCCTATCGCGTGATCGAAAATTGTAAATGGCGAATGCATATTGAGCGAACCTGATTGGTCGAAATGTCACGCTCGTAACACGGAAAACGCCATAGGGAATATTTTCTCTTTACTTCAATGCAGTGCGATATCGGAGTAAGAATATTTAAGTAGCGGGGTGTGGGGACACAGCCCCCCACAACCAGGGGTGTAGGGGGGCTTGCCCCCCTGCCTACAGCATTTAGGTAAGTATAGATTTTATTATTTTTTTTATTATATTTTCGAAATTTCAAACATCGCTCATATGGTGTCGACCATATGGTGTTCGATGTTTGAAACTTTTGAAAATATAATATAGACCTCATGCAGACTCCTTAGGGAAGATCTATGTCTTACTTATAGGACCATACCTTCAACAATCAAACAGTCCTGACAGCAGTAGAGCCAGAGACACGTAAATCTACTCCAACAAATGAATAGGACAATGTGGAGGGATAGATTTGTCAGCATAGGGTTATTACTTGCGGGGAAACTTTCCCCACTTTCAGGAAATAAGGGTCTCTGTCAGGAAATATGGAAATCAAAGTCTGTTAGGAAATTCAGTTTTGGTGAATATTTGTCAAGTATTTTGAATCTTTCTGAGGGCTAACATTATTTCTGAAGTGTGTTTCTCAAGATGCTACAGTTTTATTTACATTTTCTTTTTGCATTTAAATTCTTTTGGCAGAAAATGTTTTTGTTTCTTTTAGCTGACATCCTTGGTGATGTGAAATGTGACCATTAGCAAACATAGAAATCAAAGGAATACCTTCCATGATTAGGCTTCTTAGAGGGACACAAAAAGTCTGGGCTTTTTTTTTAATGTGAAACAATAGATCTTTCCTCCAGTTTAACTGTATGTAGTCTGTGGTAAAACTACATGTGTGTTTTTTTACCTTCAGTATAAATAATATTGTAGGTATGAATTAAATCTGGATTCATGAAAAACTGCAATGTACTCATTGCAGAAAACAATGTACAATTATTATTCACTTTTCCTTTCATTTCTTCAGCATGAGTTTTGCAGCCCCATGCTTATCTAATAATTTCAACAAACAAACCAATTTCCAAAATAATAATATGAATATCTTTTAACATGTGAAAAATGTTTATGCAACTATCTGTTGCATTTAGCTTATTAGTTTCTTCTTCAAAACTGATGTTAGCATGATTATTACCTTTGCAAGAGAAACAATGCACATTTACTTAATGAAAAGGGAGGGGCAATGGATGAGGCAAATGGTGGGGCTTTTGTAATTTTCTTCCTCTTACAAAGATGGCAACTCTAGTCATGCAGTGACTAACCCATGTACGAACAAACCTCCTCTCCAAGTTAAGCAATGTGACACACTGGCTTTAAAAAAGGAGCTGGGTAACGGGAAGGGTGTTCATAAATTCGCCCCTGGTATGATTGGACTGTATCTCATCAAAAGGGGAAGCAAGGCCTAAGGGTAGATACTGGCAAGGTGGAAATGGTCTAATGGCTCAGTTTCCTTTGAGGTCCCATGGTCCTAAAGAGTTTTGCTGTTAGCCATACTGGAGGCATTGCTTGCATGATCAGGCATGGTTTCTTTTTATATTTTGCTCCTGTCTTCTGGAACAGGTTAGAGTTCCACATTTGGGCTTGTGAAGCAGAATCTACATTTAGAAGATCCATTATTTATTTATTTATTTTTTCTGTTCAGCTGAGTCTGTTGTGATACTGGTATAGAATCTATGCTAATTTTCAGTTTCTTAATATTTGAAGTTTTGGAAGACACTGTGTGTGAATTAACGATTAGTATTTTTTATTGACTCAGAAGTATAGTGATTTAATTATTTCTGTTTAGCATTAGTAATTTTAATTTACATGTACAGTAACAAGCATTCAACTTTCAATAAATAAAATAAGTAAGAGTGCAGGTCACACTCCATGGTGCACAGATAAAGACCTGACTTTGTGCTATATAACTTGGGTTCAACTCACATTTCAAGACTCTAGAAATATGTAACTTCTATCTTTCTGGTCCTATAACTTAATCTCTTCCTACCCTTCTTCCCTCTATATACATTGGTCTGACTCCGCTTTTCATTCTGATTTTTGAAGCATGCTGACTCTGATTTCCAATCTGTATATAACTATAGTCTGTCAGTCACTCTGTATAGAATATAATTTATACAATGCCTTTAAATCCTTAAGCCAACATTGATATTCATTTTGAATATATGTCATAATGCATTTTGTCACTCACCCTATATCTAATGTTGTGTATCTATTGTGTTTATCCCAGGCTGAGACTGAAATAGGGCCAGTGGGATCAGTGCTCTGCCCTGGTTAAAAAAATTCAAAATACAATAACATAAAATAAAATAAAAATAAAACTCATGACAGTCACTGGCACAGCTGGTGAGAAAAAGAGTAGGAATGAGTTGTTAATGCCAGATTCCTCATTCTGTGGGGGGGGGGGGGAGGGGGGGCAGTCTGTTCCACTGATCTGTGGGCACTTCATGGAAGACAAGTAGATGGCATGCAGCATCACAGACCAAGGGCATACATACTACTACAGTTTGTTTTAGTTACAGTGATACGTACATATACATATGCCTGATTTTGCTGCAGGACGTGGTTTTGTATTGTAATTACCATATCATTTCTGTTAGAGTTATTTTATTTGTTTTATTTTTAATTTTAAATATTTGTTTTAGAAATACATTTTTGGCTATGTTTACTTTTTCTTTTCATTTTTGAGATTAAATGACAATTATTTTGTTTGCTTTTATAGATGTATCTGCTTTTTATTTAAGTTTTTAAAATATGTGGGGTTTTGTCTAAGAATACTGCAATCACTTTGTAAAAACAACTCAGCCAATCTGAAGACTCCACTAGCAGCAAGGAAAGGCAGAGCAGTTACAGATGTAATGTCTTAACAGTCATTCCTTACTTAACATGTAAGATGCAATTTCTACATAACCATCAGTTCAACAATATAATGCAGAAGGCATAAAGCAAAGGCCTCACCCTTTATTACAATAAAGTCTACAAATAAGAACATATATAGGTTCATAGGTTCAGAGTAGGCTAACTGCCCTTTACAGGCCATTTTAAGCCTAGCCAGCCAATTGTCCCATGTGAGAACCAACCCTTGCACCTTGTATTTGTAAGGTAAACACCTTAACCATTATGCCAACCTCCCACTGGAAGGCAAACATCTCTTCATATATAAACTGGTAAGTTTAGATACAAGACTAAATACATACACAGTACGTATACACATGTAAAGTTCTTGGTCTCTTAAAATAGCTTATTGTTTTCTAGTAGACAGATAGTATCCTTTTGGGGTTACTTTTAGCAGTATATGACAAGAGTCAAAGTATTCCTCTTTTAGCATATTACCCCTCTCCTACCTTCAGCATTGCACATCAAACTACCAAACCTACACTTGCAAAAATGGTCTCAAATAGCATGGAGATTTGCAAATGGCTGTACTGTGAGAGGTGTACTGATGCAGTTATAGGGTAATGTTTTGGTACGAAAGATGTATCTAGTACTGAAGGGGACATGTAATGGAAATCTTGATATACAATTAATGCTGACTGTTTATAGAATTTGGCACTCAGCAGTGAAGCAGTGAGCAGGGAAAAATACTGAATATGAATCCAAAGCTTCTTTTGTCTTTCTTTCTTGTACTGTAGTACATCATCTTCTTTTGTCTGTTCCCATTAGGGGTCGCCACAGTGGATCATCTGTTTCCCTTTCTTCCTGTCCTCTGCATCTTGCTCTGTCACACCAACCACCTACATGTCCTCTCTCACCACATCCATAAACCTTATCTTAGGCCTTCCACTTTTCCTGTCACCTAGTAGCTTCATCCTTAGCATCATTTTCCCAATATACCCAGCATCCCTCCTCAGCACATGTCCAAACCAACGTAATCATGCCTCTCTGGCTTTGTCTCCAAACCTTCCAACCTGGGCTGACCCTCTACTATACTTATTCCTAATCCTGTCCACCCTCGTCACACCCAGTGCAAATCTTAACATCTTTAACTCTGCCACATCCAGCTCTAACTCCTGTCTTTTTGTCAATGCCAATGTCTCCAACCCATATAACATAGCTGGTCTCACTATCCTCTTGTAGACCTTCCCTTTCACTCTTACTGGTACTCGTCTGTCACAAATCACTCCTGACACTCTGCTCCACCCACGCCATGTACTGTAGTACAAACTTTAAAAATGTATTAATGCAATGTTTTGCAATAAATATTTATAGTTAAACCAGCTTGCAATATTTCCACAAGTAATGGCAGTAATCAGTGCTGTGAAGTACAAAACAGAACTGCAATTCATGTAAGGTATACATCTGAAGATTTTCCTCTTAATTACATCCTTTTTTCTGAGTTTAGATAACATTCTTTTCAACATAAAACAAGCAAAATATGGAGTGGAAGAAAAATGTAATAAAGTCACTAATCAACCAAACTAGATGACTTGTGGATTAATCTCATCTTCTCCCATATCACAGTTTGTTTTTTGTTTTCCAGAGCTTGAATAAACAGCTGCAGTAAGTGATTTTTTTTTATTAATATCCACACCATGCAAAGCACACCTACATGTCTAACATTTATTTTGTTTTTCAAATTAGCTACATAGATGGATAATGCCCTGCACAGTTATGACTGCATATATGCTTCCATATCTTGTTGTAGCATTTTTTTGTGTATTATTCCTAATCACTTCCAGACTTTCCTGCAGTGCTTTCAAAATGTCCATCATTATGTCAGTAACAGCTGGATGACATCAACAGTGGAGTTATGATTAAATCTCCCAAATATTGCCCCTTAACAGAGAATATGGTGGTGAACTCCAAGTATCACTGTATCATAATAAGTTGTAATTAGTTATAGATGAAGGTATTTGTAAATGTACTGCAAAATTTCTACACATTTTTGACTTAACAAATACCCCCCCCCCCAAAAAAAAAAAAAACACTTTAACTGCTTTTAGTCACAGCACAGGTCTGAAAGGTAATGTGCTGAAAGAGAAGAATACATGATGTAAGAAAAATATTTAGCTCTGCAGGTACAGTCTTCCGATTCTGGTATAATTTAATATTTCATCACCCTTCATACCCAACATACATACCTCTAAGAACTTTACAGATGCATTTTTAATAAGGATTCAGAACTATTTTATTTTCAACCAAAACATTTTTTTGAGGGAATGCATATTACAAAAATAGTATTTTAAAAATAGGTGTAGACATTTGACAAAAAACAAAAAATGAAAGTTGAATAGTGATGCCAAGGTGCAGCCATGTAACCGTGGTAGTTTTTAATATGTTGGCCTATACATTTTTTCTTTTTAAGATTCTCTACTTTCAGCCTAACTCTGTCTGGGTCATGAGTCAGCAGAAAGCTGACAAGGAAAGAAAGACTGAGTGTCTGATTTACAGTTTTTCCACAGGAAAGAGAATGGCTTAGGCCTGGTGTACTTCAAAGCAATCATGGTAACGAAATGCACAGAATTACATACCCCACAATGTATGCATTGAGACCAGTACATCCTTACAACATTACACACTTTCCCTTTGCTGGAAAAATGGTATGGCTTTCTTGAGGATGACAATGCCACATGACATCAAGGGCGCCCGCAGGCAGGTGCAAGGGGGTGCAATTGCACCCCCCTGGAATCGGCTGACTAGATAATTTAAAAAAAAGTTTTTTTTTGTTTTTTTTTTTTACGTGTGTTTTTCTTTAAGAAGAAAGAAGTCCGTGCAAACAGTCCAGTCGCGGGCGTGCTGACATCATCGCTCTCGCTCATATTTAGAAGTTTGTGAGCGGGATGATTCGAGCGGGAACTGAAACGAACGGAAGATGGGACCTGAAACGGAATAACAAGCGGGAGTAGATGGACGGAAGATGGGACACTTTCAGGTAGAGGTGTGTGTGTGTGTGTGTGTGTGTGTGTGTGTGTGTGTGTGTGTGTGTGTGTGTAAAAAGGCCCAGGTGTACATGGTGCAAAACACACCAAAGCACTCTTGTTGGTTACGTGCAAAGACGCGAGAGAAAGTTTAATTGCTTGTTGCCTACACTTTAAGTTGGCGTATCTGGAATCATCAATATTAAACCTTATTTACCCTAAGAATTACATGAAATGAATTAGCCGTCCACCATCATTTTTTGTTGCTTCTGTATTCATACTTTGAGTATTCTTTGTTCTGCATTAAGGTGAAAGAGATTATTGAATTAGCAAGCACCAAGCAGACATGTCCAGGATAATTCTGAAAACAATCCAAGCGGAAAGAAAATCTTCTTTCCCTGTTTCTCAAGAAATTGAAAAAACGCAACAGGCAGAGGACTTACAGGAGGTAGGGATCAAGCTCACAGCAGAAGCAATGCATAGACAGGTAGGCAGATCAGTCTGTAGTAATATAAAGCGTGCAAAGTCTTTCTTAGTACAGTCCGAAATTTCATCTACTATTCAGTCAACATATTACCTACTGTAAGACTTAAATTATTTTAGTTTACAAACAAACAGGAATGGTTTTATTTCTGTTTCTTATCTGGCCTTATTTTTGTGTATGATGTTGTCTGTGTATTATCTCAAGAAGCTATTTGGCGAATTTTGTTTAAAGTGTGTGTTACTTAGATATTAAGGCATTCCAGGGTGGAATGGTATACCAAAAGGAGTTTGGATATCACTACATCATAAATGGGGGGAACATTGCCATATTTCTGTTGTTTCAGTGGAATGGTTAGCGAATTTGTATTAAAAAAAAAAATAATAAATCTGCATTATATTGTTAGTGAAATATTTAGTTGTAGAATACCGAAAGATTTGGCCTAGCTATGTGGCATGTTCTTGCAAAGATTTTAGAGTTTCATGACATTAGTGTATTCAGTTGCAATTATTTTTTCTAATCTCTATTTTTGAATTTCACTGAATCTGTATATGATATTTTTTCTGCATCTTTGAGGTGAAGGTTGGCTGCACCCATAAATCCCCCCCCCTTTGATGGTGCTTCAGCTGATGTATTCTTCATACTTTATTTTGCCGACTCTAAAGTGCAGACACTTTGTGGAAAGGGGCCTAATCCCCTTTCAAAAACATGTAGTAGCTCGTGATTTTCCACGAGTGCTCCAAATCCATTAATCTATAGCTGAAACAGGATTTCACTATGATGAGTTTGATTTATGTAAAGTGTCAAGACTCATTTGGGAAAAATGTCATTCTGTGCAGATATACTCTGCTTCTACTGTAGGTTTATAGGTTCTTAAGTAAGTACTAGGCAATCAGTCTGCAGACCATTTCAAGTCTGGCCAAAAACCCTATTCAAAATTTTCCTCTAGCCTCAAAGAAGGCAAGATAACATAGACTGTGAGAAGTTTTGAGGCTGCCGATCCAATATTTTAGGTTTACCTTGAAAGTGGCAAGGATGCTACTCTGCTTGACATATAGGGGAAGTTTGTTCCAGAGGTGAAGGTTATGCTGCGGTACGAATCTGTTATGTCAACGTGTCTTATTTACCTGCTGATTAAGGTTTAGTTCCTTTAACAGAGTAATTGATGTACCGTTAGTTCTGGAAAGGAATAGGGGATCAAATAAGGTTGGATCTTTCATGACACAAAAGGCTAGACATAGATCTCCATGGAGGAGTCTGTAAGAGACCGAATTCAGAGAAAGGACTGCCAGTCTGTCCTGATAAATAAGATTTTTGAGACCATTGATCATCTTACTTATGGATGTCTGAGGTCTCTCACGTTGTAGGAGATGTTTCAATAAATACATGCAAAAGGTGCATTATATTCAATAATGGGTCTGCAAAGATATGAGTAAAGGGGAATTAAGACTTCTTTGGATCTATTGGAGATGCCTTTGGGAATCAGATGAGCCTTATAAAAGGCTTTCTGAGCTACTCTGAAGACATGATGGTCAAATAAGGAATTATCAACAAGCTTACCCATATCCCTAAGAGCAGTGTCTGATTGGAGAGGTGCATCTCTTACACTGTAAATAAAACTGTTTTGTTTACCAAAATGAACTATGCTACATTTGTTACATTTAATTTGAGACCATCATCCTTTCACAATTGTTACCATTGTTTAAACCATGCTGGAGCAATTGTGAGTTAGATGAAGATTGAATAAGAACACTCAGTTTACACTCAACTGCAAATTTAATTAACCATAGGTCAGAAGTGCTAACCTAAAGGTCTGAGAAATATATTCCAAATAGAAGAGGGCCTAAAACTAAGCCCTGTGATACACCAGTGTGTGTAAAATGCCCCAGGTGTACATGGTGCAATATAGTTCCAATGGCTTCTCAGCAGCAAACCAGGATTCAAACATACTTGGAAAAGAATAGGATCGGTCCCCTTTTTGAAGCAAGTCCCATGGCCCTACCGATATTGTATTAATTAAGAGTACACCTTCAAGTTTTTTTTTCTTTCTGTCTGCATATTTACCTGTCTCTTTACCTGTACAGCTGTCTGGCAATTGAACTGTGTTTACACCGCAAGTAGTAGTAAAGTAAAGATGTTAAATTACAGGAATGTGTTAAAGTAATACCGTTTGTGATTCCGTTCAGTAACAGAGCTGTAGGTGAAGGTTCTAAGTGGTGGGGGATTACATCAGGTGGCATACTTTTTTTTCAAGAATTGGGGGATTCTGTTGCACTTACTGCTTTTTTTGTTTTAATGATTGTACAGTTACGGTTTTCAGTTAAATACTTGGAGTTGCTTGTTTGTGGCAGAAGCAAGACCAGTGGTGTTTTCATCTGGTTCTTTACACTAACTAAAGTTACAATGCTAACTGGTTTCTGTATTTGTGTCCTTATTGCCTGACAGCTACATGTTCTCTGGTTTTATTCTTGGTTGTCTGGAGTGTTTGTTTCTCCCTGGGCCTCTGCTAAAAATTAGCTTTTTTTTTCCAAAGTCAGACTTTCCTGGTTAACAAATGTTAAAAAAAATGGACACATTTCAATATCAGACTTCATATTCTTCAGAAAGTGTATGGTAACAAAAGCTTTTATTCTAGCAATATTCTAGCAATTTTCTAAGTGTACAAGATGGATATTTGAAATGTATCCCTGTGTTTGAGACTGTATTCCCCCCCCCCATTATTGGCTTCATCCAGGTTTTGTGCTAGGGTTGAGAGTTATGGTAAGAACTGAATTCACTGAATATGTTTGGGGGCTGTATTAACCCAGTATTGGCTTTGTTCAGGTATTTATTGGCTTCATCCAGGTTTTTGCTAATGTTGAGAGCTATGGTAAGAACTGATTTCACTGAATATGTTTGGGGGCTATATTCCCCCATTACTGGCTTTGTCCGGGTGTTATTTGAAAGAGGTTGAGAGCTATGGTGAGAACTGAATTCACTGAATGTTTGGTGGTTGTAGTCACCCATTATTGGCTTTGTTCAGGTATTTTGTGCTAAGAGGTTGACAGCTGTGCTATGGTGAGAACTGAATTCACTAAATAGTAAAGTTTCAGTCTTCCTCTTTCACAAAACAGCTGATTTGGCATAGTGGTATGTTGCTCTGACTGTTTTGCACGGGGTCCCCTGGGTTCAAGACGTGGCAGTGAAATGTATGGTGGTAAGGCGGCATTTTATTCTAGCAACTTTCAAACATTATACAAGCAATGTTTAAAATGTGTCCCTGGTTTTTGGCCTTTTGTCCCCCCTCCCAATAAATTTTGTCTTTTTCCAGATTTCTTGTGCTGCAAAGTTCAGAGATACAGCTGAGTGTCGAGTAGATTTTACAAGGAGCTGAGAGCTGCAGGGGAGCAAAAGTTTAGTGCTGCTTATGTTTAGTCTGCTTGCATTGTTAATAGCACAACAGTGTACTTGCTTTAGATGCTGAAGGCTGTGGGTTCTACTCCCACAGTAGGTAAATGCATTGCTGATGCTGTATTGTGTTGTAAAGGGGTGGATGCTGCAGTCCTTTTGGCAAAGATACCTAGTAAATATGAACCTGTTAACAGTTTGCTATCCATTCTCTATTGCAGTATTACTAGCTTTTCATTTTTTTATTGCATGCAACAAAGGCAATTTATTCTTCAAGGGTAACAGGCACTTTATTTGTAGATTAAACAATGACATATAAAGTGTTTGCTAGCAGCAACCTCTAGTTACAAATTTCTTCAATGTGGATTTTACTACTTCAGAGATTGTGTATATTTTTTACTGATACTGGTGGACTTGAGTAGACTTTTTATGATGGAAATGTTCTGAATTGGGCAGTTTTGTCATTGGTGGCTAGGAATTGTTTCATTGTTTACTGGAAAAATGTTCAAAACAATAAATCTGAAATGCCCTCTAACAACTGTACTGTATTGCACAAGGAATATAATGTAATACAGTCAGGAAGGTGTATCAAAGAGCATGTGTATGTTATGTTCGAGGGACCAGAGTTAATATTTGCCATTGGCAAAATGTATTTTCTCTGAAAGTGGGTTTCAGTGCTGTTTCAATGCATGTGAGTTTCAAGGGCAGAGAAGTTTTAATGTTAGTCTATTTTCATTGTGAGACTGCATTGCTTTAACATATATGTATTGGGGTTTGTGCTGTAAAATGCAAAATAAAACTTTCAAATGAAATCCTAAATCATCGCAGAAGTAAAGCAGTATGCACATTAGTGTTTATGGTAAATGGGGCAAAATAACCAAGGAATGGGACATTGGAATGGCTGCAGGGGGGAGGCTCCATTTGACCATGATTTTGTGAGGGGGGGGTAGCAAACTCAGACAGCCCCGGTTGAATTATACCTCTCAGTTGTCCATATCTTTGCAGAATGAATAGATATTTGCTGCTTATTTTTGGTTTGTTCCTCATAAAATTTCTGGTTTTCTAGCAAATCATTTAGGAATGAAGCCATTAAATGACAGACATTGAGTTTCAGATGTCATAACCTTTAGAAAAATGCATGCTAATGCAAGACTGTCTTTAAGTTTATACAAGAGCAATTTTTAGTAGTGTTTGTATGTTCCCCAATATATTTGGCCTTGTTCAGATTTCCTGCATTAAGAGGTTGAGAGGTACGTGCAAATCACTTTGTAGATTAGGAATATCCAAACATCTCAATTGTCCCCAATTCTGGCTCAAAATGTTGCTCTCCCCTAACAATCCCTCCTCCAAAATGGCAATTTTGGAAGAAAATGTGGAGGGTTTACAATTATATATAACTGTAATGATCAGTTATAGATTACCTTTATTTCAGAAATGCATGTGGATGCTCTTATTTTGTTAGCTGCTTCAAGTTAACTGTTAATATTAAAAAGGTGTCCCTTTTTTGACAGATATTTTTGCATCACATTTTGGTCCATTTTTCATAAAATTGTGGTTTTCTTGCAAATTAGTGGCAAGTCATTAAAGATTGAAGTTAGAAAATAATGGCAGACATTTGAGTTTCAGATTTTATACCCTTCAGAAAATTTGTAGTAATGCAAGATCTACCTGTTTAAGTTAATAAGAGCAATATTTAAAAATTGGCCTTGTTTAGAAATCTGGCCTCTATGTATGGCTTTGTCCAGATTTCTTGCTCTGAAGTTGAGAGGTATGAGTGTCAGAGCCATCACTGTCAGCCAGAGACATTTCAAATTATGACATACTTATTGCACCCCACCCCCCATTGTAGTGGCTCTGGATGTGTCCAAGGAAGGCAAGGAGCAGTTATGCAGTGTAAGTGTGCAGAGTATTCCCCCATCCAAGGTAGATCACAAATACGTCCGTGGCTTTTCATCTGTCCTTGATTTTTCAAAATGTTCTGGTTTTCTATCAGATTTTTATACTGTTGATTTATGCTTCTTATTATTCAGGAACTGCATGCTGTCACAGTGCCCTGTTGCTCTGTTTAAGTAGCCATGGTTTAATGAACATCAGGTAAGCTTGTCGGGGATTGTAAGATGCAAGTAAGCTTTAGTAAGCTTGTTGGACATTGTAAGATGCAAGTAAGCTTTAGTAAGCTTGTTGGACATTGTAAGATGCAAGTAAGCTTTAGTAAGCATATTGTTAAAGAATTACCAGCATTGAAAGCCTTTTCGTTGTTGCCATGCAGAGAATATTTACATAACTAGATAATGTATAAGCCTTGGGTATTGAAATGCATATGACAGTATTTGTAATAAAAGGACAGGATTACAGTATTTTCAGAAGCTCATTACACTTTATTGGAGACCAGTGTCTTATAGCAGTGTCTGTGTGTTAGTACACTTGTAGTTGGGTGGCTTTAATGGTATATGGTAAATAAGCATTGCTACCTTACTTAAAAGCCAAGCCCTGCAACAACTAGCTCCACACTGAAGTCAAAACACAATAGCTCTGGTGGGTAAATGTACTCTGTAGTAATCAAAAAAGGCAAATGTTTGAAATAACTACAGCTTATGTGCAAACACAATAAGTAGTGATGAAACAATGCTCTGCTAAAAATGCTTTAATGCTCCACATTGCTGAGCTGCAAATCAGTTATCACTAGCTACCAGGATTTCACCCACTTCAAATCAAGCACGGTGCCGTTCAGTGCAACCTTCCCAGAACTAATTCAAATCTGACCAGAATTATTTGGTGTGTATAAGAGGGAGGTAGCATACCCCTCAGCTGTCCAGATTGTTGCCCCATATTCCTCCTAAAAAGGATTGAAGCTGCTAAATAATGAGACATTTCAGTTTTAGATGTCATGTCATTTAGAAAAATGCATACTAACACAAATCCTGTTACTCTTGCAATTTTCTAAGTTTCTGAGAGACATATTTATAATCTGTCCCTATTTATTTTAGGCTTTGTCAAGATTTCTTGCACTAAGGTTGAGGCCTTGAGGGGTGTGGTATGTTTGTGAGAGAGAGAGAAAGTGAAATGCCCAAGTTAAGAGTTAGCAGGTGGAATTTATTTTCAAGTGCATTTTCAAGGAACTGTGAGTTTTAAGGGAAGCGAAGTTTACTGCTGCTCATGCCAAGTCTATTTACAATGTGCAACTGTTTTGTTTAGCAAATGGTATCTCTATTGTGGTATAAAGTTTAAAAGTTATGTTAGTAGCACCACAAGTAGAATACTTGCATCTTAATGTAAAGGCTTGAGGTTCTACTCCTACAGCATTTACATTTGTATGCTGCAGTCCTCAGGATATCCTCCTTTGGATGAGATGCCTAATAACTATGAACCTGTTTTTCAGCTTGTCACCCATTTTCTATTGCAATATACCAGCTTACCATTTTTTTAATTTAACATAGGCAATTTATTCTTTGACGGCAGCAGGCACTGAATTTGTAGATGAAACACTGAAATATACAGTTTTCTAGTAACAACATCTTCATTAGTTTCAGATATCTTTAATGTGGAATTATTCAGATTACTTTTACTTCGGCAGAGACAACAAGTGTTGCTGTATAATACAAGGGATATAATTCAATTATATATTATAATTAATACAATCAGGTAAATCAAATAACTTTTGCATGGCCCTAACTGTGTGCAAGGAGCCTATTGCTTGAAAACAGTTCAAAGGTAAATAACCTGACAGTGGCCAGATGCATTTTCTTTGAATGTGGGTTTCAATGCTGTTTCATTGAATGTGAGTTTCAAAAGTAGAGAAGCTTTGATGCCAAGTCTGTTTTCATTGTAAGACTATTGCTTTGTTTAGGTTTAGTAAATGTCTCAGTGTTTGGGCTATAATGTTTGAAATAAAAGTTGTAAATGAAATCCAACTGCCTGTAATCATTGTAGAACTAAAGCATAAAACAGTATGCACACAGATTTGAACAGTGTCTACAGTAAATGGGGAGAAACAGCCAAATAATGGGACACTGGAATGGCTGTGTGGGCGGGGCTTGGGGTGGGTGGACTTGGGCGGGGCTGTGCTGGCAGGGGGCGGGGTGAGCTATGTGGGTGGGGCTCTGGGTTTGCACCCCCCTGCAAAAAATCCTGCGGGCTCCCTTGCATGACATAATCAGTCATCAAATATTTGGCTACATTAATGTTGCCTGACAACTAAGTGCATAACTAGCACTTTGGCTCAAGCGACTCAAATGGGACAGGAAGAACATGGTATGATGAAGTGGAAGCAGATGCTAGCAAATTATCTGATGAGAAGCTTCAGGAAAAAAATAATTCTGCATCTCCACAAGTGATTTGCACCAATAATGTATGTTATAAATCCAAGTATTTGACACTGAATAGCTGTGTTGTTAAAAAATGGAGGGAGACAGTGATCTGCAGCTGAAGCTCTGAATACCAAATGGCTTCCTGATGCATAAATCAGAATTCAGCCTTTAAAAAATCAGGGCCCTGTCTTCAAAGAGTAAAGTAACATTTCTAAATAAAACAAGTCTATATATCTGAAAGTTTGACATTAATTTGCCTTTCAGAACTTGCTTTTCAGCATCTGAAATGCAAATTATACGGTGGACAAAGACTTTGAGATAATAACTGGCAAAGCATTTCTGAACACCAAAGGCAGAATGAAATTTTTTCTGACCAATAAGTTGGTAAACTGCATGCTAGGCTGAATGCTTGTAAGAATCTTGGCACTGTATTCTGCATTGTTCAACGTTTGCATACAGTGACCATGAATGGACGGTGCTATTCAGCATGACAGTGTGCGGCTGAAGACAGGTAGTGCTGACTAGTTCAAAGGAAAAAGCACAGTGCCAAACCTCTTTATGATGTTGCGCTTTCATGTTACACAAAATCATTTTAAAATTCACTGAATTAGGTGCGGATTCCCAATCAACAAATATTTTTACAGCAACAAATCTACAAGAATTTCAGCACTTTGGGAAAATAAATAACTTAATTATGGGTTTCAGTGGAAATCAGTTTTGTACTGTTTATGCTTCACCTTTTTGCTACAGCACAGACTTAAGTATGCTGTATAAAAATACAAGCTTGCTTATCAGATCTGTGTGCTTTGGGAATGAGGGAAAAGAGAATCATTCAGTACTCATTGAGTAATAATGAATTATTAACTAGAAAGCAACCCTAAACATTGTTTGTATTTGTTTTTGTTGCCTATGTAAATTTATTTATTTATTTATTATTTACATTTGTTTACAGGGTAAATGTTTGACTGGGCAACCTAGCTCATTTTCAGCGAAGACCTGGAAAGAAAAGCTCCAGTACATACACATAGTTATACAAACAGAAAGAAGCAATAAAATATAGTTACATATTTATATCATTACATACAACTATAGGATCAAAAACAGAGTGAAAAAAATAGTTACAAAAGCATTTTGATTATTATTTACACACCTTACACAGTTACACTTTTTTTTTCCTTAGAAGGATCAAATGATAAGGTGGTATCCTTATAAAGGGGGTATGAGAGGATGTTGAGAAGCAGAAATGGAGGATAAATGTAGAAATAACAGGTTAGTCTGCAGGAGAATAGGAGCATGTCCAGTGAGTCAAGAAATATTGTTGTAATATTGTAAAGTGACCATCCATCTGAAAGTCTGCCTCAGAAATTTTTACCCTTGTACCTCGGCCAGGTAATCTCACAGTATAACAAACATCATCTAATATTGTAACACAAGCTAAGAAGTACATAAAACTGTATGAATACTGATATGTTTTGTATTTATGGTGAATGTATCTGTTGGAACAGCCTATCTAGTCTCCTCTTCTCATGTAACATATGGAGCTACAGTGCTCAAACATGGATAGCACAGGGAGAGTTCTGTCAGTGTTGATGAAGATTAGAGTTGAAGTAATCATGTGCTGCAGATCTTTCCTACAGAAAAAGTTTGACAATTCTCTAGCTTCTCTGTTCAGTCCTCCATTCCCCCCAAACTATAAAACAATACAAAGGAAGAAAAGGGTGCTTAAATACCTTAAAATGTGAAAGAAAACATCCTCTCCTTAATGCTGTAATCGTTTATCATACTTCATACTTTACTCTCTTTATATTTAACACTGAAATTCCCTGTTATCAGTTCACTGTGAAACTAAAGGCAGACACAGAGGGTTATGATCGGGTCTCTGATCATAACCATATTTTTATGTGTTCAAGACATGGAAGTCAAAAAATTCACCTTGAGAGTGAAGCTCGAGAGGTGAATTTTGGCATCCATATCGAGCACTGATAATAATTGGTTGTGGTTGGTGAGGCCTAATGATAACTCTTTGAAGTACATGGAGTTTTATCTACTCTATGTACTACTACTACTAGCTCCTAAAAAAATGGAAAGTATTTTAGCAGCTTTTAAAGCCAGTAAAGTATTTAGCGAGTGGTGTCTCATATACAGCAAGTAATTAGAGAAAGAAGTGAGTGGTATATTTTAAACTCTGTTCTTAGTTCACTAAGTTATAGACAGACATGCATAAACATCTGCTGAGAAAACAAAAATATGTACCAAGTACAGAGACAGTTTACATCCCTTCTGTGAGACCAGATTGTAACAGCACTTAGGGTATGTGTAATAAATGATACACACTTCTGAAGACTTGCTACAGTCAAATGTCACGCTACAGAACAGTGCAACAGGTTTATCTTTTTTCCAATTTTGGAGCGTAATCCTGGCTCTCCATGCACTACAAGATTATTCCAGTCAAAATGTATAGTAGATTACAACAGGAAAAAAGTTAGGACTCAATCACAACTAGTGAAGAGATCAAACTGGATCTTAAAATATGGCAATTTAAACAAACACTGGTGGTGTGAGTTACGCAGTATGACATCATGACTTGTAACATCTCATGAAACAGATCGGTTGAAACTACTTTGCTGCTATGAGTGAATTCCTTATTTTCTCACAGTAAGAACAGCAGCAGCCCCATTACAAAAAAATCAATGCCATTAAATGAGGAGTTGTAAACAAATGACAGCCTTTTGCTTTTCTTCCCCATGTGACCCGTTTTCACCAGACTATAAAACAAAGTGCATTTAAACCAAAGTGCATTTTAAGCAAACAGATGCCCTTTAGTCAGAAAAAAAACTAATGGCAGCTCTGTAAATGTCAACATCCACTTCCAACTGTAAAAAAAACCCAACATATATTCAGAGCATTATTTGTTGTTAACCCTATATATGATTCATTCTCTACACTGCAGTGTATTTAAATTACACTTAATTTTGTTGACAAGTCAGAAAGTACACCCAACCACTTTCATGAAGTCTTGGTTACCTATAATTACCTTCCAGTTTCCTTTTATTTTGTCTTCGATAGCTTCACTGTCTTCAGCTATAGGCATTGCACAACTCAAATTGCATTCAATGTTTTGTGTCAGAGTTGATTTATTAGGTAACTCTGCTCTTAGAACAGGTGGAAATGATGAATCTCTGTTCACTTTCACGTCACTAGATCCTGCATTTAACCAGTTGAAATTGTAACCACCTTCTACAAAAAATATATCAAAATATTCATCTCTAGTTTCCATAATGTTACTGTGCTTCATGAGTCGTGACAATCTAATATACTACCCTCTAATAATGTTATATTTAAGCTTAGATGACAACTTTGAAAATGTAGATACTTATTAAGGAACATAGATATATGGCGTAAAATGCTATTATTTTTTTAAATCAGATTCCTGTTTACTTTAATATCCAAAAACGTATCTTGTAGGCCTTTATAACTACTAGCAAAGTGTAAACAAATAGTGCTGGTGTTCATAAAATACAAAATGTATCAAGCAGGGTTGTTCCCTTCAACAAAACAAAGAGTTCATCAATGTCTTGTATAAAATCCAACAATGTTTAAACAAAGGATAGTTGTATAAGAATTCAATTCCCCAATGTGCTAATATCAAATTAGTGAATGCTAGAGCCATTGTCACTCCCATCACTACTTTGTTAATCTGGCAAAAAGATTATTAAATATAAAGAGATTCTTGAATAAAAGCAGATCAAATAAGATACAAAATGTTAATTTGAGAGTTGCTAAAATCAGTGTATACACTCCGACAAACTCCAGCTCTTTGACCTGTGGTAGTGATGTGTATAAAGAGGTATTTATCAGTAGTGTGTCTGCTTCACAACATGTTCCAGATTTAACAAAAATGCCAAACAACACAATTTCATTACTTCAAAACAAATCTCTCAATTTCCTTGTTCAAGAAATTTAGACACAGCCAAAAATAAAGGGAGGACAAAGGCCCAAAACCAGGGACAAATTTTAAATATTGCTCTTATAAACTCAGAAAGTTGCTAGAATGGCAGGCACTGCATTACCATGCATTTTCTAAAGGATATGAAGTCTGAAACTGAAATAAATGTCATTATTGGCTTCAATCTTCATTGGTTTGCTAGAAAATCACTAATTTTAAGCTGAACAGACCAAAACTCTGAGGCAAGAATTTAGAATTTCTAGGACAGATAAGATGCCAGCTTCAGAAACATGTTCTCATGCACAAAGTACTATTTTTGTCAAAAACCTTAAACAAAAGAAGGTATATTATTTGATTCCATAACATCTAGGCATAATTTGTCTAAACAGTGGTACTGTTAGAGAAGGAAATTTTGGTAAGCTAATATGTGGGGTTGGAATTATAGATAAAGGCAGGCTTAGGGTTAGGGTCAGGATGTGCACGGGAGATTCACTATTACTCTAACCCTAACTGGCAAACACTCACACACACCCCTCCAATGCCAAAACAATTGCAATATCAGAAAGTTTTAATGTATCAAAACCTACTTAACATGATACGAAGCATATCCCACAAATCAAATGAACAGTTATTAAACCAATGTTCAAAATTTCTTACAGTCAACAACCAGGGATTTTAATAAAAACAAACTGTAATAAACTCTGTTGACAAAACATGCATTCAACAAAGGATACTGCATATATGTACATATGCATACATAGAAAGAGACAGATATATATTCATACACACATACAAAATATATACTCTGATAATACTTTTCTTGCTGCAGAATGCCACAACAAGAACATAAGAATAAAACAAAACAAAAAAATATTTAAAATTATAAAAGCCATGTTTGGGTATGGTTTATGCAGTGATATGCTCAAGCCTAATTTTAAGTATGCTCACTTAGGCTTTATCCTCATGACCAAACCCCACAAGTATGAATACATCCTATTAAAACCATGCTTGGTCGTGGTATACTACTATATCATAAGTGCTGGAGTGCACTAATCAAAGTATAAGTCAGTAAATACTGCACAACCTACATACCCAACACTGATTTTTGCTATTATACTTTAGTGATCATTATTGTTTGTGCAAATTTTCTTCCATGCTCACCGCAGTTCTTCCTTTAGGTTGCATTTAATGTTGAATAGAAATGCAGGGAGATATTCAGGAAACACTTGGCACATCTGTGAAGCACTAACACCCCAATCTGGTGCATTATTTTTATCACCTAAGAGTAATGTGCCAACATATGCATCTCCACTATGTGTTTTTATACCAAACATATTTGAGAGGCAGATCTAGCCACATTCCAATCTACTAGTGAAAACAAAACAAAACGTCATGCTGGATTGCAGTGCTACACATATTTGAACATCCCTGTAGTATAGTGCCCTGAAATGCATTTTAAACATGTCATATTATAGCACAACTCAGCAATTTTCTAATAATGTGCAACGCTAGGTAAATAAAAAACAGTCTTTGAATAGTTTTGGATTTTACAAGTTTGTGTTATACTATTTATTTTATTTTATTTTACATTTGTCACACAATATTGCTTTCCATGTCATTTATGACTGTTTAGTGGTCAGTGGATTATAGGTTTGCTGCTTTTCACTGTTACCCTTTTTTTTTGGTATGTGAACAATAGGAAAGAAGTCAAACATGACAGTATTGTTGTTTTCAAAACATAGTATTTATTCTCTAGTTTTTGCATCCAATCCAACATGGGATCTTATCTGAAACAACCGAGTTTCCATTTTTTGTTTATATTCTGCAAAAAGCCATTTTAAGATATATTCAGAAACTGGATATTGACTGGAAGATAAGCTGCAGAAATGCTGCTGTTTTCTGGTTGTCTAGACAACCCTTATATATTGCTGTTTAGCATTTGCTTGAACAACATAGAGACAGTCAACCTACTTTGCCAGGAAAAAGGGCAGCTTTTAAGATATTTTGATACATATGTAGTAGTTAAGACTGAAATACATAGCATTCAAACACTATTTTTTTGCCAAAAAAGGAATTTCCTTATGGCGTCAAATGTAATGTCAAACTTCCACCACCCCCCATATGCTCTCTTCTACAACTGCTGCTTAAATTAATACATCACATTTTTGTTTGAAGGGATTGGCATGGTTTTCTGCCTAACGTATGGGACCACAGGGCTAAATTCAAGGAGAGATTCATAGGTTCTTATAAGAGATTACTACACTAAAGGCTTAACAACCCTTACAAGCCTTGTCAATGTACCCTGGTTTTACCCAATATATGGTCCCTTATGAGCCATGGGAAAAAAATCTTGTCACAGGACAGTGTGGGACCAACATGAGAAAGATAACTAAAAGAGCTGTTTAAGGATTCCACAATGTAAATAAAAATATGGATGTGTCGTACTCTCTGCAAGCATCATAGCTCCGCAGTCTGATGCACACATTAATGTTTGTAGTACTGCAAGTCTTGACTGTTATGAACAACACAGCTGGAAGAGGGATATTTGACCATTATTTCAACAGCAAACCCATTGACTATCAACTTGTCAAATTTAGCCTGCTGAATAGATCATCTCATTGAATATGCAATACATCAAGATACAACTATCTTAACTTATTACAACAAATTGATTCCTAGTCTAAATCACCAATGATAAGAATGTTTACAGGGGGCCAAGCCCCCTACACACCAGTGTTGGGGCCAGTGTCTGCCATACTCTGTTACATGGATAAACAAACTCTGAGATTACACTGTCATGAAGAACTGGCAGCAGTTTTTCTCATTATAGAGAACTCTGATTTCTGTAAGAAAACTGTCCCCTTATCCATGAAAGCACTTAATGAAATCAGACTCCATAAGTTGCTTTTTTCAAGAAGTAGGACACTGGAGTATAGAAACGTGATGAAGAGGCTCTGGAATTCATGACTGATAGCTGACCTGCATTTAATTTAATTTTGTACAATCAGCTGTTTGTTTATATAAGTTGGGGTATGTGTATTTTGAGTAATGGGGACACTACCCCCAAACAAATTTTAGTATGTATTTATTTAGAATGACAGGAAACTGAACTCTAGATGTAGGGGTGCTGTACCTCTCTGACTTTTACAGTTCTCTATTATAATTCACAGTCTTGTAATTGCAAGTTCCACAATTATAAAAAAAAGCACAACAAAACTATAGGGGAACCACAAAAGTCAAACCTCAATGATCTCCTTTGAAGTTGTTCATTGCCCCCTATAGCCCAGCAAACCTCAGCTACTTATATACACTAACTCCAAGCCTGCTGTACCACAGAGAAAGTGGAATACTCTAAAATCCAGCAATTTAATACAATATCATCTTTGTATATTCATCTTCCCCAACTCATGACAAAGAGTGTGCAGTCCTTCACATATTATGTGGAGTTGTTCAGATATTGTAAGATTTCTTTCCAGCCTGAAAAGACATGCTTTGTAGCAAAATGTGACATTATACAAATACTTTACTTTCTTGTTTTATTTGCTACTCCATCTTACTGTTGGATTTCATAGCTATATCTATATATATATATATATATATATATATATATATATATATATATATATGTTTTCCCCTGGTTGAGCCATAAAACTGTAAGACTGGATCCAAGCTCTACCCTTATGAACAACTAATAACCAAACTGTGATGATATGGGCAAGTGCCACCACAGCCAGCTGGAGTTTTGTAAAGAACGATAAGTCATTTCAATATCAAACTGATTTATACAAGATGCTTGTGTTACAAATGTATTAGAACTGTATGTCATTTGTATAGCAAACTTATTTTGTACAGATGTTTTTGCTGAAAATGTATTTGTGAGCTATGCTTGTGTTGAAATGTATCAACAGTGCACCCTACTGAAATGAAGAGAAAAGTACATGTATTACTGTAGCTGAATTAAATGTATATGTTTTAATAGAGGATGCTGGCACAGCAGAGGTTAACCTTAAGAAAAATAAGGGAAATGTAAATGAGTTGTTAAACCATTAAAAGGCACCCCCACAGTGCTGAGTAGGACTGGAGATGCTGGGTCTGGGAAAGAGCCTTTGTTCATTAGGTCAGTGAAAAGACAGGAAGCCCCAGGCACTGCCACAAACGTGTATTGTGGCCATATGTGCTAAATTCCTGTCTCAGCTTCAAAGGGGAATACTGTGAGAACCTAGAGTCAGGTGACCATATGAGGTCATTCTCTCAGCCCTCTTGGAAATTATATTTTAGATATTACAAAGAGAAATCTCAGAGTATAGAATATTCTGTTTGGGAAGCCTAATTAGAATGACCCTCACCCACAACATCTTGCCTTGTGGTAATAACTAAGAGAACAATAATTATTTTAGAGTCAGTCAGGAATATAGTGATGCTTACTTTAGAGAGTGATTTTCTTTATTTGTATGAGTCTGTCCATCAATGTTGATTTCAATATTTTCTGTGATTTGAACTATGTGGTTTACAGTAAATATATATTCAATATTTTCCTTTTCTTTTATTATTTATTATTAAATATATTTAAAACGTTTATTGTGGGTGGTCCTTGTAGAAAGTATCTATCCTTTGAGCGTACTTATATTTATTTGGTGATACTGTGTGGCCACTCCAGAAGGCCTAGCCATCTTGGTGAACTACTACCATTTGTATTAGTATTAATATTACACACTGTAATTGGACACCCTTTGTTAAGGGCCTTGGAGTAGCTGACTGGGGAGTGTCTGATGGCAGTGATAACTACCTTATAGTCTGGGCAGAAGGGGGCATAGCTAGTAAACCTGTGCCAGCCTTTCCCAGGCATATGTGTGTGTGTGTGTGTGTGTGTGTGTGTGTGTGTGTGTGTGTGTGTGTGTGTGTGTGTGTGTGTAGAAACCAAATATCTCATTGTGTATGTGTCAGCTACTCGGGGCGGGGACATGAAGCACTGGGTTTACAGACAGAGTACTGGAGGACTTAGCCTGGACACTCAGCTGAGGACCTAACTATACAGGTGTACCAGTGAGGAGTCTTATTGGGGACCTGGAGGGAGACAGATATAGAGATATTCAGACCCTGGGTTGAAGGTGCTGCCTGTGTGCTCAAGTGAAATTGTACTTGATGCAAAGAAGTGGTCTTCGGGAAATACTGAGTGTATCCATTTCTATTCCAAGTGCACGTCTCTCTCCAGTGTCAGTAGTAAGGATTCAGGCTCCTCGATTACTAGCCCAGCTTGGGGACGACACTGGTGGCTATCACATATTGGTAACAGCAGTGAGCATCATACAAACAAATAAATTGTTATTGACTATATCCATAATAAAGTCATCATGGTGTCCAACAACATCACTGTCTAACCCTTTTACAACCAATAATTTTCAAGAACACTGTTCCAAAACAACTGCTTTTTGACGTTTTGTTCCTTGTGTATAAAATGGTTGCATCTTCATATGGTCTATCATAAACTCATGAAAATTGTCAGGAAGAGATAAACTGGTAATTATCTATACACCTATATACTTATTTTCCATTTTAAAGGCAAATGAGTAGCTACAACTTTAATTTTACTGAAAATATGCAACTTTTAACTGGAATTTTATAATGCAGCATTTAAAAAGAATTAAAATATTTGCTTTATATAAAAATGCATATTTTTGGCCTGATTCCAAGACAACACTATATATTTATCTTTCTAACAGACTTTACATTTTTATTTTTCTGAGAGCTGATAGCTGCATGCAAACATCTTCACTATACTGTGTCAAAATATTCAGGATTGTGATCTTAGTAGGTGAGACCGAAAGGAGCCATTAGATTAAGGAACATAGGAGAAAAATAATTCAGTGACTCACTTATGAGGCATAGATCTCAGGAAATGGTGTGGCAATGTGGACCATCAAACTGGCAGTGGTGACCACAACATGAGTATAGAAGATTAATTTATGGTCATCTTGTGTGCAAGTGCATGTGTGTGTGTGTGTGTGTGTGTGTGTGTGTGTGTGTGTGTGTGTGTGTGTGTGTGTGTGTGTGTGTGTGTGTGTGTGTGTATGTAGGTCTGTCTCTATGTGTGTCTGTGTATGGTACGTGGGAAAATGAGAACAAGGCTGCTGCTGCTAAACCATTACTCACCCTATCAGAAAAAACATTCTGTAGCTTTACAGTACCTGGAAACACATTCTTTCTCACATGTATACCTAATTTGATTAATGGTAAAGTGCTCTCTGAAAAGTGATTTCAGAAGGAAACAGGGCCTCTTGGGACTGACGCTTAAAGAACATTATACAGATATCCAAACTCCTAAATGCTTTATCCCATACATTGGCTCCCACAAATTATCTATGGTATGATCCCGGTTATTCTCATTAGGGGTAATATATAATTACTGGCCATGGACTGGGTAAGACCAATACCTAGCCAACTGGGTAGGTTAATGTGAGCACAAAAGGGAAACTGGCTAGGCTTGAAATGGCCTGCAAGTGTAGCTAGCCTAGTATTTAACTTACCTATGAACCACTTATGAAGGTTTCCAGTGGAGGCCGATAAATTGAAAGCAGGACAGAACTAGATGACGCAGTTGGATGGGAGTGGCTAACTAGGATGGGGCAGGCCTATATTATGGCAACGTCAGCTGAACAACAGTTACAACTTTATTACATAAATAACTGTTGAAATGCTACTGTACATGTTAAAAAAATTTACAGCAGTAGTTTTACTCTTCAGAAGATATACCAGAGTTAGTTTTGAGATACAGCGTTCCCTTCACATATATGAAATACTTGAATAGGATACACCATACAAATCTTACCACCTCTCAGTACAAAACCACTTTGCCTTGACTGCACAATAATACCTACTTGAGTCATGCATGATGTAAATACATACTCTACTGCCAAATACGTGAATTTTGCATGAAATCAGCACAAGAAAACTAAAGAAGGGATGAGTCTCCTGCATTCCATTATGTTATTATCCTCTGATGTAGGCCACTCTAGTGCTTGAGGAGCAGTGAGACAGAGTGACTCAGTACCTTTAGATCTGCATATGATATATGACAGTAAACCATATCATTCTATGGTGTCATAGTCTTCACATTAGTATGGAACATGTTTTTCAGTGCTATGACTAAATAAGGGATCAGAACAAGTAATCATGTGCTGTTCTTCTATTACTAAGAATCTGATCTTTTATGTAATAAAAAAGACTTCAAGAAAAATACCCTTGTGAGCTCCAGTCTTGCTCCAGGCACATTACAGTACCAGCTCTGACCTTTTGAAAGTTTTAATCTTTTTTGGTTTATGGCCTTCTGTTATAAATACACTTTTTCCATAAAGGTTCTAGTGCTAACAAAGTCTATCAACAGCATCCCTGACATTTTAATGAGTACATTTTGTGTGATCTGGACTGCTTACATCTTGCAGCACAGCCTTGCTTCATTTGACTTGTCATGTTTATATTCAAGCAAGTGAAGCTGCCAGCCGGTCTAAATTCAACTCATGCCTTTGGAAATATAAGCATCATAGTGGTTACTGCCAGAATTGGTCAAGCATCATTGAAACTAGTCAGTTTAACTGTAAGCTTAGAGGTGCTTATTTCTATTTTTTTTTCTGTTTATGGGCATTTTACTATTTACCTGATTTGTACTGCTTTTCACTTGGTACTATGGTTATAGTTATTCTAATTAAGCTTTGTTTCACCGCTGCCTAAAATTAATAAAACAGTTAAAAACATAACTGTAGCCAACACCAACAACTCAGCAGTCAAAGCCTTCAAAGGGTAACATTATTAGTGTAGAGGAAAATAACTGGCTACCCTCATTAATTACACAGGTCAAAGCTGGCTAGAGAAAATGCAAGAGAGTTGGTAATTAATCCTTTTTTGGGAAGTACAGACAATCTAATCAGGTAACAGCAAGACACCTAACTGATTAAACTGATTAAAACAAAAGACTTTTGTTTTCTTGATTGATTTTTCATGTTCTCTCACTCTTTTCCCAAGTACCACTGACCTCCAGTTCTTTGACATCCATACACTGATCTCCCTTATTATGCCTTGCTGGTTGAAGTGGATCTGTCTTTTTTGGTGGCCCATGTTTCTATTTGAATGAAAGTTTTGTGACTTTCCTATATAAGGACTGCAGATCACCATTTTCTCTGGGCAGGCCAGTATTCCAACAGCCTTCTTTCTGAGGCAGACAATAATTTTTCCTCAAGTGTACTGTGCAAAGATGTCCCACAGAAACATGGTAAACACTCCTGAAGTGTGCATGCAGGACATCTGTAATGCCCCCCCCCCGTGGTAATGCTGCTCTTTCTGGATCCACTTGTCTTAACAAATACCATGCCTGCCACAGTAGATTCCTCCTCCTCCCCATAGCAACTACACTCTTCCTCTTCAATCCAGCCTTTTCAGCAATTCAGGGTAATTTCTGAGACCACATCACTGGCCATGTAAGCAGAAATGCTGACTCCGAGACAGTGTGATGGTTTTCTGTATTTTTTTTTGCATCTACTTAAAATGTACTAGAAGCAGTAAGCCACATTTTAATTTGTGACAGTGTAGTGGTTTCTGTATTTATTTTTTGCATCTTCTTAAATGCTACTGGATGCAATAATATGCATTTGTTACAACATATGTATACAACTGCACTGCCTTCTGCTCAGTTATGTTAGGAAATTATACCCAACTGCTATGTAAATAATATGCACAATTTGAATATAATTTCAGATAATGATAAGGAATGTGAATAACTAAACTCTTGTGAGAAAATTAATCTTTATTTCTGCCTTTTATAGTTAATAAATACAAAGATATGTGTCATGTTTGTAAAAGTAAAGCATAATCAAGTTATGTTACTTTTCATTGTTTCCTCAACTAGATTAAGAAAGTTTCAAATGTAAGTTTATCTTCTTCAGGAAGCTATCAGTTACTATAAACAAATTCTCTACAAATACACCAAAAGTAAATCTTCTTCTTCTTTCGGCTTTTTCCTGTTAGGGGTCGCCACAGCAGATCACCGTCCGCTCATGATTGGCAGTGGAGTTTTACAGTGTCAAGTTGCCAGCCCGGCACCCAACCTTCCACAGAAGGCACACACATGCACACACTCACACCTAGGGCCAATTTAGTGTGTCCAATCCATCTACAGCATGTCTTTGAGATGTGGGAGGAAACTGAAGCACCCGGAGGAAACCCACGCAACCACAGGGAGGACATGCAGACTCCGCACAGAAGGCACCCCAGCCGAGGATCGAACCGGAGAACCTCTTGCTGTGAGGTGGCAATGCATGTCAATTCTGAGTTGAATCCTGACATAGACCCATATAAAGAGGAAAACACATCACACATACTATTTTTGAAGTAATGTACGGACAAAATATGATTATGTAAAAAGAAGACATGAATGAATTTAAAAGATACTTGATCTATAATTAAATGTAACTGTTGAGCCTGGGGATAAGCTAATCTTTTTAACTGCTTTGGTTTCAGCATGTCTTTGCTCAGTAAGTAAAAAAAGCAGATCAAATTATTTTAAGAAAGTCTGACCGTGAATGTGGAAGGAACTTTTTAATACGCTACACAGAATTTTAAGTACATCATTTCATTTTGTTGCTTATACTGCAGAATGAGGAGATCACCATATGGATAGTGCTGATACGGTTTCATCAATGGCACTACTGACAGGTACTTTAATAATAAGCAGTTTGTTTGTCAGCATGCAAAGCAAATGCTGCAATACAAGATATGGAAGAAATAGCTCCACCTTTTACCATAAAAGACCTCTGAAATAGCATAAAAGTAAGAATGTTCTTCTTGCAGTTGGAGTTGGTCTTTGTTTTTAGATAAAATACCATCTACAATATCCAAGTTGGTCCACTATTATACATCCTAGCTAGTTTAAACAGTTAACAGTGCAACCTAGACTACCTTACCTAGTCCTGCTTTAATTTGTACGTAGCCAGCTGTCAGTAACTAAGGGCATATCCCCCGAATGTTGTCTATATTTTTGAGCCTGAAGACATGTTTTTCTTCTCCTGAAAATCAACTATCCTTTGCACAAGACTACCAGAATCCATGTGTATGTACCGCACATTCTAAATTCCCAAGACTGTAAGTCTATCAACACAGGAAAAGCCAACATGCAAGCTGACAGCAGAACATTTTCTAATCAGGCCTAACCCCTTCCTCATGGAGGGTGGGATGCAGCCTGCATCGCCACAGGGCTTCACTAACCTTCCCTGTGTCAGTGAATCTTTCTATTTATACTATATGGCTTCTTAAGCCTCACTCGCATACCAGAACTGTGTTTGTAGGAACATTTTCTCCTCCACTGAGAGACTCCCATGCCAGAACTGTGTTTCTAGGAACCTTTTCTCCTCCACTGAGAGGTGTTGCTGCATTGCACAACCCTAAACTATCCACTCTCCCCAAAATAGGCATACTCAGCCTCCGTTATTTTCTGTTCCCAGGCCGAAATTTAACCCAGGATGTCTGGGTCACAGTCAGGATTTACACCTGTTCCCTACAGAGTCAATAAAAATCATTTTTGTCACAAAGGAACACAGCTTACACTTATAAGGCATCATGTGACACACTTGCATTCCAGAGATTTGATCTCCGCAAGGATGAAGTAAAAAGCAGTTACATTTACCAACATCAGCTAACTACCCACTGCTATAGTCTCAGCTGAATACCCACTGCTACACTCTCAGCTGATTACCCACTGCTATAATCTCAGCAGATTACTCATTGCTATCCTCTCAGTTGATTACTCATGGCTATACTCTCAGTTGATTACTCATGGCTATACTCTCATTCAATTACCCACTGCTATACTCTCAGACGATTACTCTTTGCTATACTCTCAGTTGATTACTCACTGCTATATTCTCATAACCTCCTAACACAACAGGTGAAAACACATGCCTGCTTGTTTTTGTCATACCACACAACAGCCAGTGTCTGACTGAATTGAAATGACTCCTTGTGATAAGAATTTCTCAAAGACCAATAGGGTCAGCAGAACTGCCTTCATTTCTAACACATAGTTAAACAGGTGGTACTTCCAAGGTGACCAGGACCGTAAGTGGCATTCCTATTATACTGCCCTCTCTCATACTACCATCAAAGAGAAGATACATCCATGCTGACTGCAGCCTAAAGAGTCTAGAGCTAAAATAGGCTCCTTAATTCTAACTTGTGGGGTCCAAACACTACTACATGTGCACAGGCTGGTTATTTGAAATGGATAGGATAGAATATGGAGATGCTAGAACTACTCATTCAAAGAACTCTCATGTGAAATCTGGAAAGAGGAAGCATAAAGTACAGTTTTGTACCTACCATAAATGTAGATGTTCGAGTGTTCACACTGCTGCAGTCATCACACTTGGGTTATCCTGCCGTCAGGTGGTCCCGCAGTCGGCCAGAGTTCTAAAGTCTTGGTCCGGCGTCGGTTGTTGTCGCTTCTTCCTTGACATCAGTGCGCCAGGGGTAAATAAGATGCATCCAGCACCATTTTCTTCAGTTTTTCTTGCCCCAGATGTCAGGTGCCCCCAAGTAGGTAGGCAATACATATTGCTAATAACAGGTATACATATAGAATAAAAGCAATACCTTCAGTTACAAGCAAATACACCACAAAGGTTGTATAGGATAAAAAGGTATAGATAAGGCCAGCTAGTACAGAGGGGATGGAGGGAGGGTAACCAGGACTGCAGCAGTGTGAAAACTCGAACATCTACATTTATGGTAGGTACAAAACTGTACTATGTTCATTGTGTTACACTGCTGCAGTCATCACATTTGGATAGAATCCCAAAGCTAAGGTTGGGTGGCTGGTCTATAAGGAGTTAGGACTGGCTATGAGGCCCTGCAGAACTGCAGTGGCAAATCCTGCTCTGGATTTAGAGTAAAGAGGCAGGTGGTAATGTTTGGTAAAGGTGTGCACTGAACTCCAAGTTGCAGCCTCCAAAATTTTCTTGGTAGGTACTCCTCTGAGAAAGGCCATTGAAGTGGCTGTAGCCCTGGTGGAATGTGGCCTAATGTTTTTTGGGACTGATTTTCCATGCTGTGCGTAGCAGTACCGAATACAGTGTCCTATCCATTTGGATATAGTCTGCTTTGAGATAGCCTTGCCCTGTGATCCAGCAGCATATGCTACACACAGTTGCTCAGTTTTCCTGATAGCTTTTGTTTTGTCCAAGTAGAAGCATAGCTGCCTGTGTATGTCCAAAGAATGCAGAAGTTTCTCCTCTTTATTCTGGGGGTTTGGATAAAAAGTTGGCAAATGGATGGTTTGGTTAAGAGCCACACTAGATACCACCTTAGGCATAAAGGTAGGGTTTGTCCTTAGAGAAACCCTGTCCTGATGAAAATTATAAAAGGTTTCACTGCCATTAATGCTTGTAGCTCTGAGACTCTTCATGCTGAAGTTACTGCTAGGAGCAGAGCTGTTTTCCATGATAAAAATTTTTGATTGGCTGTATTAGCTGGCTCAAAAGGTGGCAGGGTCAGTTTTTCCAAAACGAAATTGAGGTCCCAAGTTGGTGTTGGTGCTCTCCGGGGCGGTCTTATGTTTTTAGCCCCTCTGAGGTATTGCTTTAGCAAGGGATGAGGGAATAAAGGAGGATCTGTGTTGTAATGTGCTGAAATGGCAGAGGCATAGATCTTATTTGATGAGAAGGATAGACCTCTGTCCAGCATCTCAGTTAAGTATTGTAAAATCTGAGGAATGTTTGGGACAAGAGGGACAAGGCTTTGAGCCTGGCTCCAGGCACAGAATCTTTTCCATTTTTCTGAGTAAGCTTTCCTGGTGCTAGGCCTTCTGGCCTCCAAAATGACATCCATAACCACTTTAGAGGGAGGCGTTGCCTGTTTGACTAATGAATCTGCCATGCAGCCAGGTTTAGGGTTTTGAGCTGACCGTGCCAGATCTGATTGTTTTGTTGAGTCAGTAGGTGTGGAGTTTGAGGCAAAATCCATGGTGGGCCATGAGCTAGGTTCCTTAAGATAGGGTACCAGTGCTGGTATGGCCAGTCTGGAGCAATCAGGATCATCTGTGGTTTCTCTTGTCTGGCTTTTAGGAGTACCTTTGAGAGGACAGGCAGTGGAGGGAATGCATAAACTTTTAGGTTTTTCCAGCTGAACAAAATAGCATCCACTTTCCATGCTTGTTTGTGATAAGTCCTTGTGCAGAATTTTTGTAGTTGGCAATTCAGTGGGGAGGCAAAATGATCTATGTCTGGGCATCCCCATTTTTGTGTTATCATGCTGAAGATTTGTGGATTCAATTTCCATTCGTGAGGGTCCATGATATTTCTGCTTAGATCGTCTGCCAGAGTATTTTTCTTTCCTGGCAGGAATTGTGCTTGCAGGTGAACTTGATACGTTAGAGCTGTGTTCCACAAGGTCATGGCTTGCCTGCATAGGGGGTAAGAATGAGTGCCCCCTTGCTTGTTTATGTACCACATTACTGTGGTGTTGTCTGTCTTTAATAATAATTGTCCTGGATGCAGAAGGTCCTTGAAAGCTGTTAGGGCATTTTGAACAGCCAACATCTCTTTTTGATTGATGTGTAGATGTATCTGGTCTGTGGTCCACTTGCCCTGAATGCATTTTTCTGCCATGTGTGCTCCCCCCAGGCATAATCCGAAGCATCTGTTGTTAGAGTCTGCCTGGCTGTGGGTAGGGTGAAAGGCTGACCCTTGTTTAGGTGACATGCCTGTGCCCACCATTGAAACTCCTGTTGTAGGCAGGGAATCATTGGTATTACTGCTTCTAAACTGTGAGAGTGTTGAGTCCAAACACTTTTTAGGTACCATTGTATTTTCCTCATATGCAGTCTGGCATATGGTATTAGTAGTATGCAGGATGCCATCAATCCCAGGGCCTGCAAAATTTTTCTTGCAGGGAGATGGGACTTTTTTGCCAGTAACTGAAAATATTGAGTTAGCTGAACTTGTTTGTCTGGCGTGAGGTAAGCCATCTCGGCCGTTGTATTTAAGCTGGCAGCCAGGAATGTAATCTGTTGTGAGGGCACTAGTTTTGACTTCTTTTCATTTACTGTGTACCCTAGAGAAGTTAGCAACCTTTTTACAAACGCCAGATGCTGTAGAAGGATGTCCTTTGTCTCTGCTTGAATGAGGCAGTCGTCCAGGTATGGATATATTTGAATTCCTTTTTGTCTGCAAAAAGCAACTACTGGTGCCAGGCACTTTGTGAAGACTCTGGGTGCAGTAGATAAGCCAAAGGGCAGTGCAGAGAATTGGTAGTGCATTGAACCAGTTTTGAATCTGAGGTATCTTCTGCAATTTTGTCTGACAGGGACATGCAGGTATGCCTCTTTGAGGTCCAGAGTAACAAGCCAAGCGCTCTTGTCCAGCATGGGAAGAAGCTGCTGTAAAGAAAACATTTTGAATTTTGTAATATCCAGGTAAGTATTTAGAATTGAAAGGTCTAGTATGGGCCTCCAGGTTTTGTCCTTTCTGGGGACCAGGAAGAGTATTGAGTAAAATCTTTGTCCTTGTTCTTGCTGTGGTACTTTTTGAATAGCTCTCATGTCCATGAGGGCTGAAATTTGTTTTTGTGCCTCTGCCCATTGATTTTGTGGCAGGTCTGGCATTCTTTTTAGCCTTGGTAAAGTATGAAAGTGGAGCCTCTAACCTTGAGACACAATATTCAGAACCCATTTGTCTTGCGTGATTGTTTGCCAGTTTTGAGAAAAAAGTGCTAGTTTTCCCCCCAAGGGGGCTTCCAAAAGGGAAGTGCTTGGCATTTAAGGGGAAAGTCATTGTGACTGTTTCCTGTAAGGTTGAGACTTGTCCTCACCTCCTTTTGGGGTTGAGGTGCCCCACTTGTCTGTTTGAGCCTTGGGGTTGAGATCTGCCTCTTGGGCGTCTGTATCTGCCTCTCTGTGGCCTGTCTGACACTGGAAAGGACCAATTTTTTGTAGGCCAATTTCTGCTAAATCGAGGTGGCTGTACCTGTAAGAAATCCTTGACTGTTTGCATAGATTTAGCTTTATCCTTCATTTTCTTTAACACCTCTTCTGCCTTAACCCCAAACAAGGTATCATGCTGTAAAGGAGCATCCAAAAATTTTGCAACATGATCAGGTAAACTCTGTTCTTTTAACCAAGCATGCCTTCAAATCACTGAACCTGTAACTGCGGCTCTACAAGAGGCCTCTAGAGAATCAAAACCACATTGCAGAGTATGTTTTCCCACCTGTTCAACTGCATGCAACAAATCCTGCATTTCTTTACAATCAGGAGCTTCTGAGCTTGCAAACATTTTCTGTTTTAACTGAGCCATTAAATATTGTCGGTACTTAAGCATGTGAAACTGGCAATTTAAAGCTCTTACTGCTAAGGTTGCAGAAGTGTATACTTTCTTCCCTAATCTATCCAAAGCTCTGGAATCTCTGTCAGAGGGTACTGGATTTTTTGCAATGGAAGCCTTAACCCCTTTTGGACCCTGGGAAATAGTTTCTGGATCAACAGTAGGGTTCTTATATAGAAACTTGTGAGAGTCAGGGACTCTGTAGTACCTATCTGGCTTGGCTGGTGCAGGGGGCAAAGAATCAGGAGATAAGCTGAATTCAGAGAACACATCATCTACAATATCTAGCACAGGCGGAATAGCCAGGGGCCTGTGCTGAGGCAGTAAAAGGAAATCTCTGAGCCTTTTCTTAGATTCTGAGTAATCCTGACTTTCCAATGGAAATGCTCCCTCATGGTAAGTAAAGTTTCCCCAAAAGAATAATCCTCAGGAGGAGAGGCTGAAGGGATAGATTCTTCAGCATCAGAGTCCTCATAGGGGGGTATAGAGTACCCTTGGTCTGAAGAGGAATCAGAGGAAATTGAAACCTGATCAGAAGAATCATAGTCTGTATCCTGCCTAGGCCTTTTCTCAGGAGGGGGATGGGAACCCCTGATTAGAGTAATGAGGTCTTCGGCCATTTTAAGCATTTGTTTCTTAGGCATTTGTTTCTTAGGCATGGTGGTTTGTCCAGGAGAATGCGTTTCTTTGTCTTTAGTGGTACTTTTGACTTGGCTGTTGTTTTTATGGTAAGTTGTGAAGGTCTGTAAACACCCTCAGAAGCCGATGCCTGCTCAGTGGCTCCGGACCCATCTGAGGGATTAGTTTCCATCTGCCCAGTACCTTGAGTATCCAGAGGCCTAGTTGTCTCCACGTGGGAGTCGGAGGCGGCCTGTGGCTCTGAGGTAGCGGGGCTGCGAAAGCGCCTCACTGAGAACCGGCGAACCGGCGACTGGCCTAGAAGAGGTTTCATCATCGGTTTTGGGCCTCGGATGTCTGTCTTTATCCTTGTCCTTGCGTCTTTTCAGTATTGCAGTCGTCGGTTGATCTGACGGCATAGTATAATTGAACCTTCGGCCAAAGTAGTGCAAAGCAAAATCAAAACACCTTTTTATAGTATGTTTGTTAAATCTAGCACAAAACCAACAACTAGTGACGTCGTGATCGGGGCCTAGGCATGGAATACAGTAAGAGTGGAAGTCCTTATGAGGTATTTGCTTTCCACAAGAAATACAATTATTAACTTTTTCTGACATCGGTCTGAGGCAAGAAAAAAGTTTCCCCAACGGGGTACTTAGCTTTATTGAAGACTTCGGATCTGAAATTCGACTTCGAAAATCTCAGGAGTCGGCCGACCGGCACTTGCGAACTGCTTCTGCTTCGGGCACCGCGTGGCAAGAAAGACTGAAGAAAATGACGCCGGACCAAGACTTTGGAACTCTGGCCAACTGCGGGACCGCCTGATGGCAGGATAACCCAAGTGTGATGACTGCAGCAGTGTAACACGATGAACATCAACAGATTCATATATTGGTACTAGGCTATCGGCCCTAGGGCCTATACAAGCCTAGCAACAATGGAAGACACTATTTTTTTTTTTTTATTTATTTTACATTTGTTGACCGGGAGTGTCTGGCTGAGCCAAAGCCCTTTTTCAGCAGAGGCCTGGGGAGAAAAGCTCCAGTACATACTTAACTATATGGTACAAGTTACAAGTTAAAAAAAAAAAAACAAGTGGTGAAAAAGCTTCAGCACATACATAGTAGAATGGTAGATTTTCACAAATATTTTACAAGTGAAGTTACAGCAGAATTGGTTTAGAATAGTTAAAATAAAGCAAATGTGATAAGATAGTAATTTAACAAATTAAAGGTAAAAAAAGAATAAAAACAATTTCATTTTGTGAACATTTACAGGAAGATGTCTATTCAGAGAGGAGTTTAATGAGTGCGAAATTGTAGAAGGAAAGTCAGAGGAGAAGGAGAGTTTTCAAGGAGGGTTTGAGCATTGGCAGATCCACTTTTTGGTAAGATGTTTTTTTAATGCTAGCTTAAACTTTTTGGGATGAGCTTGTGTTTGAATCTCAAGAGGTAGCTTGTTCCATTCCATTGAGGGGGTGGTAGCTGTACACGTTTTGTTCGGCTTTAGATTTGGGTTATAGATTTTCAGAAGGTCTTGAGAAGAGCTACGGAGATTTCTTGTGGGAGCATAGTGGGAGATGATAGGGTGTAAGGCTGGACAAAAGCATGGCTGATTTAGGATTGCATGTATAGTTTGGAGCTGAGAGAGGAGGAGCTGAGGCAGTTCAAGCCAGTTTATGTATTTTAGTGAGAGACAGTGGTGAGATCTGTGGGGTTGTTGGGTTGCAAATCTAGCTATTTTGTGGTATGTAGTCTGAAGTCTAGCAGTAAGTGTGGAGTTTAAATTAGTAAAGATTTTGGAGCAGTATGTTAAGCAAGGAAGAAGATAAGAATGGGTGAGGGCTATTCATGATTCCCGAGTAAGGAATTTATTTCTATAAAGCGGTCCTAACTTCTGGTGGGTTTTCCTGATGCAGTTATTTATGTGGAGATCAAATTTGAGGTGGTCATCAATAGTGATGCCTAGCAGTTTTGAGCTTGATTCAGGTATGATTGGGGTGTTATTGAGTGAATGGAAAGTAAATGAGGTCTTAAATTGATTTGCTGATTTAGGTAGGAAAAGTAGGAGTTTTGTTTTTTTAGACCTAAGATTTCCTGCCAATTCTATACTGGAACAGATGATATTGAAATAATAGGGGCAACTTGCTAAAGAGTATGAATCCTGCCCTGGCACAGGAAAGCACAGCATTATGTGGTACCTAAGCTGCATCCTAGACACTTGCATTTTGAGCACAGACTCCTTCCTGTGTAACAACCTGAGATTAAGCAACATAAAGCCAGACATCTAGACATGGGAGACTTGCATTACTGCAACATTTGATGACCTACATTTACTATCTATTTGGTAAACACGCTGGGGCAGAGGTGAGATCAAAGTGAATGATCCTGATCTGGTGATTACTGGTGCTAACTCAAAACACAGACACCTTATAGTTTCACAGTTAAGTACTAGGCTAGCTGCCCTTCTAGGCAATTTTAAGTCTAACCAGTTTCTTTTCAAAAGTGAGAATCAAACCCTATTACTTTTGTTTATTAGGTAAACACCTTAATCATTATGTCAACCCCACCCCATCAAACTGAACTAAGGCCTTAACCATTACGTCAATTATGCATAACAGACCTTCTTGATTTTTTTGATAACTTTCATGTGGAGGTAAGTGTGTTGCAAGTACAAAAATTACATTCAGTCTCTTTCTGACAGATGATAAAGGACTGACTGTGCCATGGCTATATGAAAGTTTGATTTTGGAATAAAGGTGTTTCAGTCATCTGGATCCAAGGCAGGTTTGAAGTCCTTTGTTTTACTTGACAGCATAAAGAATCTTGAATAATATATTAAGCCACACTGGTCTGATGGGCTCTCTTGATTTACTATTTTTTGAAGAATGTCAAGACTTCCTTCCTATCTACTTCTTTCTAATGATGTGGGATGCCTGGCAAGGGTAACAGTGGGATTCTGGGAGAGGAGGAATAAATAGTATATCATATCACTTCACCAAGAATCCAAATGAAGGGATAACCACCCCCCTTGTCTTCTGAGTGATACAATCAGGCAAGGTTACAGGACTACTGATGTCCACATGAGCCTGAGCACACCCACCTCTTTATTGTCAGGAACCTAAATTTCTGGGTCTACAACCTTGACTGAAACTAAACAGGAACTGTCTCTTTGTAGCATTCTCATTGCTGCTGTTGTGTGCCATACCAAAGAAACATCTGGCATTGCTTCCTCTGTAGTCCCTTAAAGGAACAATGTAGAAGGTAACATTTCATACCCACAGTAGTGAGGACATGGCTCTGGACTTCCATATGCTTACATAGCTATCCAACTTCTTAAATGAAAACAAGAGGTCTTCACAAGGAGAAATCTAAGAATATCACCTTCATACCACAGCAAAAACGGCAAGGTGACACCAGAAGTGCCAGATCATGTTGTTATGGTAGCACTTTATTTTCTTATATTGTTTGGATCCCCCATCGCCACTCCCCAGGAGCCATTCCCCATTCATCAGTTCTACAGAGCTTGACAATCCTTTCCAGACAGTTTCTGATCCATGTTTGGGATCAGTGAGGAGATAAGACACCCAGAGCAGTATCATATTGCTGTCAAGAAAAATGTTTTTTGTTATGCCTTATGTCCTTTCCTCCTTGAAAACTTGTACACCCCATGGAATAGACATGCAGTGGGAGTGGTAATATATCATACTGTTCCCATAGCAACAGGCCAGTGCCCTGCCTCTCCAATAACAGTGCCCTCTGCATGTCTCTGCTAGAGTTCAGTCATGAAGTGCACCTGATTGCATACCCTCCACACGCGGCTAGGTTTGTTCATCCCCTTCTATCCCACAGCTCAAGATGCCTCTGCTGCTAACTAAACACTGGTTAACTGAGCTGTAGTCTAGGCTTTGTCACTCTGTAGCAAGATGTTGGCTTATGTTAACACCTTATGCTACATTACAAATCAAGTGGACTCTAAGGCTGATTATGTTTAAAGAGGAAGAGGCCTGGGACTAAGTTATCTCTCTGTGGTACATATGGTAACTCCTTTGCCTTAAGCATTACTTCATCTGTTATGCTTCTGAAAAACAATGTGTGTGTGTGTGTGTGTGTGTGTGTGTGTGTGTGTGTGTGTGTGTGTGTGTGTGTGTGTGTGTGTGTGTGTGTGCAATTTTGGGAGGTCTGCAAGGACAAGGTGGCAGATATGCATTTACACTTTCCTTATCTGTCTACTGCTCCAGACTCCATAAAATGTAGATTAAGAGACAGACTCTGAGAAAACAGAGCCTATGTAGGGCTACTACAGCATCCCCACCCAAACTGAACAATTTCTTAAGGGCTAGACACCCCCAGATGGCCTACCTGGGCATGGGAACAACTGCACCATGTTTGTGTCATTCTATGTAATTTTAATATTACCTTTATGCATGCCTTCTAAGGTGGTTGCCACCCATGAGATGGGGTGGTATAGGATCTGAAGGCCAGACCCCTTTCTTATGCAGCACTTGCAAGTATTTTCCAAACTGTGTGTTGTGAGCAGACAGAGGGCAGCTGACTCCTTTCCTCCTCAATGAAGTCATACGTAAGGATGTATAATGGAGATTAAACGTTTGTTTTTTGTTAAGGCTTTTATATGTGTCCAAAGTCAGAAGACTCAAAACTCTTTTTTTCCTTAGGATGGACCTGAGGACCTCAGTAAATTATCTGTCATGGAGACAGGGGATGACTTGTTAGGCATTCTTTTATAGGATGAAATGCACTCTAAGAAAGGACTTGTAAACACTGCACTTGCATTGCTGATGTTAGATGAATTGGCACCAAAGTGACCTGTCTCAGAGTTATTGTGTATGGTGTGGCCAAGGGCTCAGTGCCAGAAATATGAAGTACTCCTGACACCACAGTCTTCATTATTGAGACCAGTTATGGTGAGAATGCCAGTGCTGACAGTATCAGTGCCATAGCCAAATCCTAAAAATACAGAATCTGAAAGACAGAAGCCAAAAAGAGTAATGTCAATGACAACAATTCTGGAGGCATTAATATTTGTAACTATATCACACTCACTAGCAAAACAGATATTAGACCTAGTGATGAAGCCAACAGTTGTGCCCAGTGGAAAATTCAGACTCTTCGAGCATCCCAGATTTGAGGAGATAGGGAAACTTTGAACAGCCTATCCCAAATGTCACTGCTTCTTCCCATTTGCAATAATACAAATTGTGGCATGGAGAGTGAAGGGATCTAGGCTTTTCTATCCTCAAATATAGTGGATAAATTTGAGCAGTGGTTATAACAGGTGACGTAACAATTAACAGATGAAATTTTGACCCTCTCCCACAGAACAGAACACATTTTTAACTCTTCACTTAAGAATAGACTGGCCCTGAGAACTTGGACTGAATGAATTTACTACAGGAACACATAACATAAAGCAGCAGAGGAAAAGAACCTGGTTTGAGACCTACTAGCTTCTTTCAGTAAAAGTAGAAGATTTGCAATCCCTCACTGTGGTAGAAAAAAGGAAGAGCCAGAAATATATCTCAACTTACTCTCTGCCTGAATGGCAGATAAGACCTTTGGAACTAAAAAGTTTTGTAGAGTTTTATGACATTTATGGTACATAGCTTGATTAAATTCCAAGGGTGGCTGCAGTGGTGCAGCGGTTAGCATTGCCACCTCACAGCAAGAGGTCCTCTGGTTCGATCCTCGGCTGGGGTGCCTTCTGTGTGGAGTCTGCATGTCCTCCTGTGGTTGCGTGGGTATCCTTCGGGTGCTCCAGTTTCCTCCCACATCCCAAAGACATGCTGTAGGTGGATTGGACACTCTAAATTGGCCCTAGGAGTGAGTGCATGAGTGTGTGTGCCTTCTGTGGAAGGTTGGGCACTGGGTTGGCAATTCGACACCGTAAAACTCCACTGCCAATCATGAGCAGACAGATGATCCACTGTGGTGACCCCTAACCGGGAAAAAGCTGAAAGAAGAAGAGCTTGATTAAATTCCAAAAGAGACTGGCTAGGAAGAAATGTTCTGCATTTCTCCAAGACAATAAAAGCAATGAGTGCCCCTGTCAGTGGCAGGAATAGTATCACACAGACACACATCCTCATCAGTGGTTTGAATGTCACAAACAGGGCAGAGTCTAAGTACAATGCCACAGAAAGTAGAAAACGTGACCTTTTGGCAGACAAAATTATTAAAATAATGCTCGTCACAATTTGAATATATAATTTAGAGGGGGTGAGGGGTCTCATTCCCACACAGTGGGTGCAGGAGATTTTCCTCTTTTCTAAAAAAGCTAAAGTTTATGTTTGTGAAAAATACCTTTCAGAGTTTTTTTTTCACCATTTTATTTCCCAATCAAACAACTTTTGGAAAATAATCATGAATCCATCTGATTGCCATGGTATCATTAATTCTGACAGCATTCCTCACTGCCTTTAGAAGAGTCCCTCAACACATTTCCCATACCATTTCTAGTCTGTCCTCCCCCTGAGTAGTACACTCTGGAACATTAATGAAAGCACTACTAAAGAAAAAGCAGGTGGGACATACAGATCTGAGACATCAAGAATTAACACTGGGATGCCTTGTCATACTAGTCAGATGTGTTTCAGCAGGTAATAAAACAATTACAGCAATAAAACCCATGCCTTTCCATTAAATTAACAATGAAAATAGCACTTGCAAGAGACATAAGAGTAATCAAAACAGCATGGTGGTTATTTCAATGTGGTAAACTAAGCCATGGATTAGGTAGCTCACAAGATGCAAACATTTACAGTGTTAATCCTAGAAGTGTGATGAGGCAGTATAAATAGTAGTTCAACGCAAAATGAATTACTGTAGCAAGTCTGGTTTAGTGTGCTCATAAAAGGCATTACAGGAGAAGAAAAAGGAAAAATATAGGAATCTGCAAATCATACAAAGTACATAAAGAGAAATACCCAGAATGTGCTGACAAATACAACAGGACAAAAATATAAAGTAAGGAATGGTCAAACAGAAACAAAATTTGAAAGAAGAAAATCATCAGATATTTTCGTTATATAAAAACAATCATATATATGCCAGGGCTGAGAGGCAAGGCAAACTGTCATTTAACAAGAAACAAGACTAAACAGAAATGCAATGGGCACACACACATGCATGATAACTAAATATCTGGGAAAACTGGATGCATGGGAAAGACTATGTCAAACAGAAAGAAGGAAAGATGAGATGCTGTCACTAAAAGGAATACTGGCAAGAAACATTCTGAAGTAATATGTGCATCTTTGGAGGCAAACAGCTCAAGAATAAAATGGCAAAGGACAGAAAGCAAGATGGCACTGAAACAGGTGTTTCAGTGGAATTAAATAAAAATACCCAGTGTAATGTATACTTTCACAAGTCTCACATGTAAATTTAGACATTTGATGTTCATATCTCTCAGGTAAGAAAACACTGAGGAATGAAGTGCAATTGCATGAAAATACAAGATGGCGCCATGGAATTAGGTAAGGGAGTTTTTAAGGTGGTTGCTGTGTGGCTGTTCTTCCCTCTAAAGTCAACACCAGTAATATTGATGAGAGAAACATAAAAATAAAAGGTTTATACTCAAGACATCATCAGTGACAGAATACACATGCTGCTAACAATTACCAATTCCACAGTCCTGTAATGGGAATGGGAAATATGATTGTAAAGAAGTAATTTAACTTCCTTCTACTCTCAATAACTATGTTGGCTAAATACACTTTCTGCAGTAGAACAGGCCCATGTTTTGTAAATTCATCCCACATAGCATATGTGGTGTACGAAACATGTTTAGAATATGATAGATACTTAGAACCAAACTGAATTGGTTCTACTTTACAGCAAGTGGTTACTGGAGACAAAACACATTAATGTGTAATTTATTAAACTATATTCAGTAGGAAAATGAATATACCTGCTTTTTAGTAACATTTTTAAAGCATAGCTGTATTTGACTTCCAGCAGTCTAGATCAATCGTACTGTTGTTCTCTGCCAAACACGTGTTCTCTTTTGTTCTAACTTGTAATGGCTTTTCCGGAAACTAACCTATTTAAACTACATACTAGTTAAACAGGTCAGTTCTCCACACCTGTGTTATTATTTTTCATAACAACATAAGGACTGGTAGGCATGGTGCCTGTTTGCAGGTGTCACCCCTGCAATCAGTCTGATTTTATGTTTGGTTAAAGTAATTAACTGAAAATGAGAACAGCACAGACAGGCTATACATAAATACCTGTGTGGATCTGCGTATTGTTTAACTTTAAATGAGTCAGGCAACAACAGCAAAGCTTTAGGGTCACACCCAAAAACAGATAGCTTTGTTGTGGGTCTTGTACAGCTGTTACATATATACACAATAAATAAATATTATAATAACATTAAAGAACAAACATTCTTAACTTTAGGGTGATGTAACATACCCCCTTTGCTGTTTATAGTTCTTATTTATTTACTTATTTTTTGCCTGTACAATCCTGTGGACTCAAACCAAGGAATGCCTCAAAGTGTAGATGTAGCAGCATATAGTTATAATTTTCTTTATTATGGGCTGCTGTTACAACACAATATAAGGTACCCAGTCCCTGAACAAGGCACATACACACACACACACACACACACACACACACACACACACACACACACACACACACACACACACACACACACACACTGCTGGACTGATGGTGTGACTAATAAAAAGCATATAAATGAATTTTCTTAACTTAGGCTTTCCAGACATTTTTTTTTATTTTAGGAAACATTAACATCCAAGTTATAATGCAGACATCTTAATTTCCTGAAATATTGTAATTAGTAAGCTTTCAAGTGTCAGGACAGAAAATTCGTCATCATGGTCCAAAGTCTTACAATTAATGTGATTTCTAAAAAAAAGTGAATTCCATAAAAGATTACATTAACAGCAATTACTAATCCTATTGGGGAAAGTTTATGAAGGACACCAGAAAACGTGATGAGAAAAAATATCACTTTAATAGAATGAATTGCTAGCAAAAGCCTTTTAGGAAGGTTATCTTTGTCAAATTAAGTGTAATTTAGCATCGCAAGCCAACATAAAAAAAAAAGAAAATCAGTATTATAACAGCTGGCCTAAGCTGACTAGGTTAGGAGAACAGACACAAAAGTACAACAGAATGAGCATTGTACTTTTTCACACACAACAATTCATGGACACATTCTATTTATAGGGTAGTATATAAAAGTGCACTGACCTTACACATTTACTAATATGGAAATAGGTTAACTATAGCAGTATCTCACATATATTAAAAAAGCATAATCAAATACAGCAGACACACAAACAAGAATCACTCCTTACACAACTATTCAAATGTATCTTTCTGCTACTGTGAAACATGAAATCTATAGATTTCCTTGTAAATATTGCACGCACACAGTCACACACCACACAACATACGCACAGACAGATATGAACATACACACACTGCACAGATGCAAACACAGACACACACACATGCATAATTTTAGTCTGCAATTCCATTACTGTTCTGTTACTTCATATGATTTCTATTTTGCAAGGTTCTAGTATATATACTTACAGATTTAGCCCAGACATGGCACAGTACAATATTGTATACATACTACATGGTGACAGAACCATACTTAGATTATCTGATGCCCTGAGGAGTTCCCCAATCCGGAGTTCCCTTAAACAATATGTTGAAGAGCTATAAAGCAGAGAAAGAAAGAATAAATTGGATGGCTGCAGTTATAATGCCACTCAACACAGCATTCATTTCTGAATGCCAGTACTGCACTACTTGCCCATCGGCATCTTCCAATTGCAGCCCACTTAACACCTTGTGCCTTGGGAAGCTGCCCACTTTGCCCTGTCCTAGTACCATTGCCAACAACCTGTATGTTTGTATGCTGACAGCTATTGCCAGGAAAGAAAGCATCAACAAACATTTGTTTTAGCAAAGTAAACTGGTAATTTTGTCATATGAATGGCTGCATTTTGTTTCATCAAGTAGTGCTGACCTATTTTTCAAACACTGTCCTTTTCCATACTTTTATCAGTTTTGCTATGTCAGTAATAGCGTCTATATCACCGTATCAAAGATGCAAAATGTCGAAAGCTCACAAGTGCGAAAATGCTTCAAGTCGAACTCGTTATTGTGGAGGGCTGCACCCCCCACACCCCCCCCCCCCGATAAATATGTATTCCAACTCTGAGATCGCACTACAGTGAGGAAAGGGCAAATCTCCCAAACTTCACTGTACATCAATCTCAAAAACGGACCCTCGACATTTCGTCACTTTCACTATTGTGAGCGTTCAACATTTTACTTTTCGATATGGTGATATAGCCCCCAATAATGTTACAGTTAAATTTATTTGAAAATATTGCTTCTGTTTTCTCGTCTGAAATAGTCAGTTAATAGTACTCTTACATTGTAAGGTTGAAAAAAGGTTTAAATGAGATGACACCATTGTTTCTGATGTTACTTATAGCCCACATTTTTGGTGATATGGTATGTAGTGCACTGCTGATAGTGTGGTAACAAGTCACAGAAGTGCAGGAGACTAAGCAGTACACATTAAATGAGACACATGAACTGTGCATACTGGTGCTATTCAGAACTGCATGAAAATTGGTACACTGTGCTGCTGTGTACACCCACTGTGATCACCAGGATTCATGGTGTACTTGAAGACAGCAATGCTAGGATTAGCAGCAGCAGTAATGCAACAGCATGTGCTAGCAGCTGCCATTACAGCAGATACTACTATGCTGTGTTTCACTCGCATTCATGCAAATGGAGGAGATAAAGGCCATTACAGCAAGTGCCAAAATGTTGTGTATTAAAAGCCATCCATGCAAATGGAGGACATGCAGGCCTTTACAGCATGTGCCATAATATTGTGTATCTCAACTCTCCAAGCAAATGGAGGAGATACGGGCCATTACAGCAGGTACCATAATGTTGTGTATTACCAGCATCCATGCAAATGGTGGAGATATAGGCCATTACAGCAGATACCACAATGTATGTGTATCACAACTATCCATGCAGATGATGGAGATGCAGGCCATTACAGTAGGTACCATATTGTTGAATAGCAACAGTCATCCATGTAAACGAGGAAATACAGGCTGTTACAGCAGTTACCATAATGCTGTGTATCTCAACTACCCATGCAAATGGAGGAGATGCAGGCCATTGCAGTACGTACCATAATGTTGCGCATCATAACTGTCAATGCATGTGGAGGAGATACAGCCCATTCTAGCAGGTATCATAATGTTGCATATCACAACCATCCATGAAAATGAAAGAGATACAGACATTTACAGCAGGTGCCATAATGTTACATATCACAACTGTCAATGCAAATGGAGGAACTACAGGCCATTGCAAAAGGTGCCATAATGTTGTGTATCACAAACATCCAAGCAAATGGAGAAGACAGAGGCAGCAACTGACATATCACCAGATCATGGAGCAGCAGACTGTAGAACACTTCTGTGTGGAAAGGGGACTGTAAGGAATCTAGTAGAACTGTGATGCCTGCAAGTAGAACTGAAGTGTGTGCATACTATGCCCACTGCTGTGGATACTAAGGTAGCTTTAACTATCATTGCTGCAGTTCAGTGACCTGCTGTGGAAACATTAGAGACATTACAGGCTTAAGCTTCAAGAACCCTAAACAAGTTCTTTGACATTATAATACAGCCGTAGAGGAGCATATCTGGTTCTCCAGGACTGCAAAGGAGAGGGGGAGAGAGAGAGAGAGAGAGAACTGGTAACTTGTGGGCATTTTATGACACCTCATTCCCTGAGGGTTTGGCAACCATAGTATACACTTTGCATTCAAGGCCCCCCTGCTCATGTGCAGGCCTTCAATGCATTTCCACAAAGATCCTCCCTCAGCTACCAATTGCTCTGTAAGGACCACGGCATTACTTACAATGTGGATGCATGCCACACCAAGAGTTCCCAGGAATCACAGATTTGTCACTCATCTGATCTCTACTATCAGTTCCTGAGAGAGGATTTCCCACTGGGTTATCTAACTGGCAGGTGCATACCGACGGAAGAGAGGCAAATCTGTACACACAGGTACCATGCAAGGAGGGAGAAGCCACATATATATGTTTGTTGTGTGTTGCAAGTGATGCTGGGCATGCTCTAGAGCTTTGGTTGAAGATTTCGTGCACAACCAACAGACCATACAGGAAATGACCAATAGCACAGCACATACAGAAACATGAAATATGTTAGACTGTATGTTCAGTCTAGTGAAGGGACACTTATGCTATCTAAACATGTCAGGAATTGCAAAGCAACATAGTTGTGACATCTGCAGCAAGGTTTTTGTTGTATGTGCTATGCTCGATAACATGGCATTGTGAAAAATATGAGCATCAGGTGAACATCTTGGCATGGCCTTTCATACTAGTTGCACTAGAAGCAGAATGGCAGTATGAAGATGTAAAGAGGAGCACACAGCAGCACCAGTACAGCAGCTGAGTCAGAGGTAGGTGCAATATATTACAGCACTAGAAAAGGGGCAATATTTGGTTCACAGTTATGGGTCATGAAACAGACAGTATAGAACAAATGATGTGCAGATTATCACACCCAGGCTGTGTAGGACAATGTTTGAAGTGGCCAGGCTGTGCATCAAACATTTCCATGCTTATAAATAAATATATATATATATATATATATATGTACACACACACACCCACACACATATATATATAGTTTTATATATATATATATATATATATATATATATAGTTATATATATATATTTATATATATATGTATATATATATATATATATATATATATATATATATTAATAGGTGGGCAATGCACAGTCACCATCACATGCACAGGCTGGGGGAAAAGTGACAGCAGACCTACTGACTGTCACTGTCCAGTTGACAGATACTCAAAATGTCAAATGTCAAAGATCATCAGTATCCTGCCATGGCAATCTTGGAATCGTCATTGCTTTGATTAGCTACTTCCCAAGATTTTAGACATTTTTGGAGCAAACAGACATTGATAAAACACAATGGGATTAGTTATAATGGACCCCATAATGAAAAGTGTTGGCAACACAATGGAATGAAGTAGTGCCATGGTAGGTGAATATGGTAGCTAGGCATGTTGGGAGTTTTGTGGAGTTAGGGCTCACATCTTCTGGTGGAGGAATCAAACTGTCAAAAAATGACCATTAACAGTGTCTACTTTGTTGACATGCAGTACAAACTACAAAACCACATGACCATGAGCATCCAACCTGATGGGCATACTGTGTATTGACCCTGATAAGGGCTGTTCGACGATCTGGTCAGTGTCCATTATTGTAGGTGTCAAGCTTTGTGTGTATCACTGCAGATGACATAGAAGGGTAGATCTATGAGAATGAGCCTATGGAGCTTGATGAAATGTCTCAAATGTTGTGCCACAGGAGCATCACAGCCCACATCCTGGATGATGTCCATGTCCAGGCTGTATTCCCACACTTAACCCACCTTGCCTATCTTCAATAGTTGGTATGTGCATCCCTGAAATAGTAAGCATTTCAGTTTAAGGGTGCACTGGGTGCAGAAGTGGAATGTATGAGGGAAATCTCTGGCACATGTTCAATGTTCCCTGGTGAGGCTGTGTGGTCAGCCATTACCTCCACAGAGAACTCTATAATGGTGGATGAGGGTGATCTTTCCCCTGTAGCACTGCAGTTACTACCACAGTGTCAATTGACCAAGCCACTTACATATTGCCACCACTGTCAGACACAGATGATTTGCTGATATCAGTACTATGTTGAATTAATAACCTAGCTCCTCAGCAAGTGGAAATTGTGAAAGGGCGAACATGTCACCACTGCCTTTTCACACAAAAATGCCTATATAACCCCACTGCAGCATACACATTACTACATACTAAAACATATATAAAGAATATGCTGTTACACATACCTTGGCATACAGCTTGCTGCAGTAACAGACCACGTAGGCCTTGGTTAATCCTTGCCTTCAAACATGCGGTGATGTGCGCTATACTGGGCTGCAATGGACATTACTAACCTAGTACGTCTGTGACAGACACATAGGTGGTTAGTAGAGGTCAAACACCCAAATCTGAGATTTCCTTCACAGGGACAAGGGGCTGCTTCCCATAAGCAGAAAGTAAACTACTCAAGTGCAAGTGGCCAACCCACTGTTGTGGATCTGTCTGCCACAATGTATGATGTTCTTTCCTTTGCATGGAGTATCACATCAGTAGCCATTTGTTGAATCTGTTGGACAGACCTATTATGACCTCCAACATCACTCACATCCTGCACCATTCTCTGCCAAATCTGGTCCTGCTAATGCTTGTCTGCAGTATCTCTGTCTAGGAGTCACATACCATGAGTGCAGAGGGCTTACAGTACCACTTCCTGGCCAGTGAACTTTTCCAGCTATTGCTGCCTTTGGATGGCCATACCAGTATATATGCACCTGTGGGCAAAACAAGTCATTTAGTAAACTGGGGCATATGTTACGCTGCAAGATGCCCAACCTATGGCCACAGCCCATCACTACTACTGTGCTCATTGTTATTAGCTGCAGTTAGAACTATGTACAGCTTCCCCTTCCGTGGTATGCACTGTAACCATGACCATAGCCTCCTCTACTTAAGCACTTGATGATCAGCTGCAGATTTATGCACAGCCTCCAGTCATTTATCTAATCGAGCTATGGCACTGTGCAGCGCTGAAACGTCATAGTGCCTGGGGTATAACCTTCATAAGGATTCCACTCTAACTAATAAATACAAAAAACTAAAGGACTTAGGAACACACAAGGAGCCGTTTATTAAAATGTTTAGTGCTTTCATCAGTAGTAAACCTTTGACTTCATCAGAGCAAAACAAAATACACTTAAGTGACATGTAAATAGTAGCCAAAACCACCTGACTAATTAATTAGAAATCAATGACTGAATAAATTGCTTCTTAAAGGACCACACATTGAAACACAGCAAATGCATATTAAAACACATCCCTATTTAAAATGCTTATACCAAAAGGACAACATAAAATAAAATTCAATATGTCAATAAAAATACCACTATAAATATATACACATATAAATATAAAAGTATGTAATCTTAGAAAATGTAAACCCCACCTTATTAAGTCAAAAGCTATTTTAACACCTTTTTAAAGAAAAAAAATCAGCTTTCAGTTTTAAGACACTAGATATGGAGGCTGCATGGCATTGCATTTTAATTGCCACCTTAACTCTTTGTATTCCAGAAAAGGTTCGCTGGTCCACCCCAGGGTCACAAATCAACTTGGTCTATGGCAATAAATTTAAAACTGTGTGTAGGGTAACTCAGAATGCATTTTGCCAGAGTGTTTGTTTCATTATGCTTCTGGATATCGTAAATATGTAGGTAAATCATATTCCTGAACTTTTTGATGGTTTTTCCAACACAGAAACTTGGCAATACACAAGATACTTACTGTGACAATCAAACTTATATAGTAATCTAATTGTACCATATCTTACTATAAAGATTTCTGTACCCTCTAATATATGCCTGCATTATGAACAATGACCACATTTCCTCATGGCCCCTTCGATGTAAACTGTAGTATTTTTCAGTAAAGTTCCTAATACATAAGTCCTTTCTATAAATAACCACTGGTTTATCACCAACTTTGTTCAAATAATCCTGTCCTATTTCAAAAATAGCCCAGTTCCTAAAAATGATATCCTTAATGCCTTGAAAGTGCAAATTGAAAAGCAGAACCAATACTTTATTATAATCAGTTATATTACTAACTGGGCCATGTTGATGATTAACACCATCAACAACACTGTTGTCCATAAAACCCAATGAGGGAAGAAAGTGACCACTTATTCTTTTCTGGCAGACAAGACATGAAACAAACATTTGCAGTGTCTCAAGTTCACATAATTTCAAATACTGATGTTCAGAATGTAATCAATTCTAGTTAATCATTTTCAGAAGCCAATGCAAATACTGCACTGAGGAAAGATAAGAGGGATCAGAGTGCAGATTTTCATCAGTTTGATAAAGTAAACACCAGCATAAATGATATGCAGACTTCAGGGCAAAATAAAGAAAAAAGCATACCTTACCTCAAGTCAATGTTATTACTAGTGTTTCAGGGCAAAATAAAGAAGAAACATATACCATAGCTCAAGTCAGTGTTGTTGCTCGGTCTATAAAAAGGATTTTCAGCTTATCTATAAAGGATATGGCAGTCCAGCACCAAACCAGATTATTTATCTGTTGTTGTTTAAGGTTGAGAAAAATGGCAATATTTCATTGTTTACATAAAAAATTATGGAATAATGTAATAATTAATACAGACACATCAATTTCAGTTACAAATAGACAACTTCTGGAGGACAAAAGTGCAGCTCTGTCAGGATTTGAAAGTTCAAGCATTACAGCAGTGAGCAGTATTTTAGACTTCACTAACAAGATTTAATGGAAAAATAAAACTGCTATAGAATGTACAGTAGTGCACACAGGTAAACCTTGTGAAACTTTGAGTGCAGTAGATTATGCAAATGTGCAGAATTTAAAGAACTGGGTATGACAAAAATACACAGATTTATGGGTTAAGGATAAATAAAATTCCTGTTCAGCTGCCACAGATGAAGTGCAGGCAGTCAAGTTAACATATTTTCAGAAACAGCATTCTCAGAAAAGATAAGACAGACTGGAAATGGCGAGTAAGGAAAAAAACAGGTAACACACTTCAGACTCGTATTAATCATTCTGGAAGCACATGTTGTACACGGTATACTAGAAACAACATTCAAGTTAATTGGCAGAATAAAGGGTTTACAGTTACAGATATGGCAAATTAATTTTTTGTCTTATTTTTTAGCAGACATTAAGACCTTCAAATTATGGTAGTAAAGTTTGCAGTGCATAAATAATATATTGAAAGAGACAGAAAAGCATTCACACATATTAAATGATGCTTTGCTTGTTTACAGAATGTAGAATTTTAAAGTTAGTGCTGCATTTTAAAAGTGACTGTACAGTCAAAAGTTCAGATCCCATGCAAGATTGTTAAGACCTTTGAATTATGGCAGTAAAATGTTGCAGTGTATAAATAATATCTTGATATAGACAGACAGAAAAGCATTCACAGATATTAAATTATGTTTTGCTAGTTTACAGAATTTAAAATTTAAAGTCAATGCTACATTTTAAAAGTGACAGTACAGTCAAATGTTCAGATCCCATGCAAGACAAGAGTACAGCATAAATACTATATGTAATTAAAGCTATTGGTTCAAATCTTGTGAGAAGAAACTTCACAAAGTTCCAGAATCAGATCAGAGCAACTTTAGTAATAGATGAGTAGATGTAAACAGTTCAAGATTTTATATATTTCATGGAGAAACTGCAGTTTATCAAGCACATCACAGCCATGGACTTACGTAACTGAGTTATCAGATTACAGGCCAGCTCAGCAAGCTTAATTAAAGACAGTACTGTATACCATTAAGCAGGTTGGTGAAGATCAGTTTAATATTATTAGTGACAGTTTTATGCAGTAAGAGTTCTTACTATTTATCCAAGAAAAGTGTAGGCAGTAATGATAAATCCTTGCAGCATCCCATTAGTACTGAAAGAGTTAAATGACATCAGCTAAGGAAGCAGCTATATGTAAAGAAGTGGAAAATGCACATGTTGAAGAAATTCTTTTCATAGGTTGGTACTAGGCTATCGGCCATAGGACCTATACAAGCCTAGCCATAACAATTACCTGGCTATTTCTTCCCACAGTATTTACTTCCCTGGACCCCTGTCTAGCAGGGTGACTGACATGATTACTGAGGTGAATTTCCTATCTCCCATCCAATCATCAAGGTTCTTTTTGAAGAGGGCCAAAGAGGTGCTCTGCTTGACATGTATGGGCAGTCTATTCCAGAGTCTGGGCAGTCTCTGGGTCAAGAACTTATCCCTCCAGCATGTTTTGTTTATTGTGATGACAAGGTTTAGATCCTTGGAGCGTGTGTCTCTGAGGGATTGGGAACTCTTTAAGTGTAGCATGTCCAACAGATCTGGGTTTGACATGGCCTCGTATGTTAAGCAGAGATCATCTCTGAGTAGACGATATGCGACAGAGTATAGGTGGAGTTTTTATAGATGGTCAGCATAGGACATCTGCTTTAGACCTGTGATTCTTTTAGTGAGGTATTTCTGTGGCCTTTTCAGTTGTTGCAGATGTCTTGAGAGATACATACTAAATGGGGCATTGTATTCTATAATGGGTCTAATGAGGGATGAGTACAGGGGGACAATGACCTCCTTTTTTCTGGATGAAAAGCCCTTAGTGAAGAGGTGTACCACTGTCCACCTGTGTCCCTAAGTCTCTTATCAAACTTTTGGTGTTTAGTGTACTGCCACCTATGTGGTAATTCACGGGTACATGTTTTTTCCCAAAGGGGATAACTATATATTTCTTGGCAATGAGCTTGAGCCCATGGCTCTGGCCCCAAGCATCTGTTTCTGTAAGACCCTTTTGTAAAATAGCCACATCATTAGGGGATTCAATAATGGCTCCCAGTTTGCAGTCATCTGCGAACTTTGTTAGCCAGAGTCCCTTCGTGTTAGCCTGTACTTCAGAAAAGTAGATGCCAAACAAGAGCGGTCCCAGGACTGAACCCTGAGATACTCCACTTGTCACTTGTCTGGAGCTGAATTTGGAGTCAGCTACTTTTACAGTGTGGGTTCTGACAGTAAGCCAGTTGGCAACCCATCGAGTGACATAGGGATTAATGCCCAGCTTAGTAAGTTTATCTATGATTCCAGAGTGGGGGGTGGTGTTGAAGGCCTTGGCGAGGACCAGATAGGCTGTGTGGACCACCTTACCCTTGTCCATGGCTCTGGAGACTGATTCGAAGAAGTCAATTAGGTCCAGGAGACAAGATCCACCCTTCACGAACCCAAACTGTATGGGGTCCAGTGTTTGAAGTTTGCCAATGTCTTTGTTTATAAGTTCCATGATAATACATTCCATGGCCTTGCAGATCAGGCTAGTAAGACTGATGGGGTAGTAGTTCCCAGGATCCAAGGTGGATCCCCCCTTGTGGAGTGGGATAACTGTAGCTGTGCACCACTCAGTGGGCACAAAGCCTGAGGTGAGGCTATGATTAAACATGACACTTAGGTGAGGTGCCAGTTCATTTTGTAGTTCATGTAATACACAGCCTGGGATGTTGTCTGGTCCCACCTTTGTAAATTATGACCTGAGGTTCACAGAGTAAACATAGAAAGTTCGACAGTTATGATTAATTTTATAAAGACGTTGAAATGCAAAAAAATGTGGAAATATTAATAGTTTCAAAATACTACTTTAGTTTCACTTGAAAGTATAACAGAGAAAAACAATGCCACTGAGGTTTCTGTTTGATTTAATAATGAAGTTACTGCTTCACTGTAGTACATTTTCAGTTTAGTTACAGCCTTACAAGTGCAGAAAATGTAAATAAAGTCAGGGCAGCAGTCAATGCTCTCAGTTTATAATTGTTAAAGCTGAAAATATTATTTTAAGGACCTGATTCTGCTTTTATATGCTTTGCAGATATTGCTACAAAGAGACACACTGTCAGTTTGGATATTTAAATAATTTCCAGGTTAATTTTCCACAATGCATGTTTAATTACAGTCAAGATAAATATTAGATAAGCTACCCATCCTTATACAGGAAATGGAAAAGTGGAGGTTTGTAAGGCCTAAGTGTACAACAGAGTCATCACAGGACACTAGGACTCTAGGGAGGCCCTTCCACTACCTCAGGAGTGAGTGGAACAATGCAGAGTAGGTCTAAACCTGGCAAGAGCTGTGGTGCACAACTCAAGTACCTACCATACCTCTTAACCTCTTAGAGCAAGAAATCTGGACAAAGCCCTAAATAAAAATGGGACGAAGGGCCAAAAATAGGGACAATTTTTAAATATTGTTCTTACAAACGTAGAAGGTTAATAGAATAACAGGTTTTACATTATCATGGAATTTATGAATGGTATGAAGTCTGAAATTCAAATCCCTGCCATCACTTTTTAACTTTAATATTTAATGATTTGCCACTAATTTGCCAGAAAACCACATTTTTTTAAAAAATGAACAAAAAATATGAGGCACAAATCTGGACATTTTGCAAAAATCTGTACATTTGAGAGGTATGGTATCTACAGAAAGACAAAACCACCAAGGCAAGCTTCAATGTTTGTTTATATGTGTTTCAGTAATCTAAGTGAAGTATTCTTTAGAGATAAAATGTGTATAGAACAGATGTGCATTTATGCAGATTAGAGTTAAAGCAAGTATGCAAATTTTTTTTATGTTTTCCGACAACTGTATAACAGTATTAGTTATTGTTTATGTTTTTGTGTTCAGACAATACTGACAGAAAAAGGTATTCCTTTACTAATAGTTTAGTTTCCAGAATATAACATTTACCAGATTTCAGTTTGTGCTTTTATAGTTTAGTTTCCAGAATATAACATTTACCAGATTTCAGTTTATCTGTGCTCAGATAACACTGGCAGAAAAGGTAGTATTAGTTTAGTTAGTTTCCATTAATACACAGCTATTTTAGATGTTCAGTATAAATATGCATAATTTAATGTAAATTTCAGTCAGCTTTCAGAATATGACATTCATACTTGGTTATAAATCTCTAACAGCATTACTAGACAGTTTACAACATGAAATTACATCTCACTTAACATTATTTAGTCATTAGTTTTAAGCCGCGGTGGTGCAGCGGTAGCATTGTCGCCTCACAGCAAGAGGTTCTCCCATTTGATTCTCAGCTGGAGCGCCTTCTGTGAGGAAACTGCATATCCTCCCAGCGGTCGAGTGGCGTTCGAAAGACATGTGTAAATGGGCATGCCTTTGTTGAACTTTGGGTGTCGAGCAGGCACCTTGGCACCGTAAAAATCTACTGCCAATCATTAGCGGACTGGAGTTCCGCTGTGGCGACCCCTAACCGGGAAAAGCCGAAAGAAGAACAACAAGTTTTAAGTGTACAGTTACAGCATTATTTGTAATAGGCTTGTTAGATAAGTTATCTAAAGAATAAGTAGTAATAGTTATTTAATATACTTAAGGCATAACAGGTCAGGCTTTAATTAATTTACAGAATACAATGCATCTTACATAATAATTACTGTAAATTCTACAGAACATTACAAAGCTACTGACAAAGTATGCAAAGGTATAAATCAGAAATACAGAAAGCATAGGTTTTAGTAAAGGTACTTCTACTATTGCAGCACACTGATATTTACAGGATATTTAAGTCACAAAAGGCAGACATCTATTACAGCACACAGAAATTAAAAAGGTAAACAGGATTAGTAGTAACAAATTTAGCTGAAAATTTACAGACACAGGTTAATACAGCATAAGGCAATCATGCTTCAAAATATTCTAGGTGCAAAAAAGAGAGTTTGCCAATTATAATATATTAAAGAACTCTGCCCAGTTATAAGTAAATAATAAAGTTAATAGACTTCAAGCCAAACGCTCAAATGACACTTAGTGTTCAAAGTTAAAATTGCAAGTTTACCAGATAAAGAAAACATATTCTATATTAGTTCTAGTGATCATTATAGTATCCTTTGCAGACCATATTAATAGATTTATAAAATAATTACAGAAGTAAATCCCATTTCAGTAATTTCAGCTGGAATAAATCCTACATAAATACAGTTAGTGAAAGAGACCTTGCATAGGCCTGAAAATGTAAGGTTACCCCTGTGTCTTCATTTTATATTTCATATTTTAAAGTAACCACAGGAATAAGATACCTGTGTGTGTTTGGGTATCTTCAGGAGTTGTAAGATCAGGTATCATTTAAATGTACAAAAATACAGTATTCTCTTTGCATACATCTAGAAATGCAGCCATATTAAAACAGGCCTTCACAGTGTGCATACAGTTTCAGTGAATGCACTTTCAATAAGTGAAAATAACCTTCAGTCAAGAATATTGAGAACAAACAGAACTTACAAGGCTTAGGAGCCAAGTCTAAAGAGGCATGTGCAAACTTACAGGGTTTTGGTATTATTAGGAGATGCTTCAGACACTTCAGCTTGGCAAGCTAAGAACTTGGTTATATTCAACTGGACGTATAAGAGAATTTAAGTACCTTTTTATGCACTTTTACTTTTAAAAAATACAGTATTTAAATTGATTTAAACTGTGTATGAAGGAGTGTTGAAGGAATTTTTAACTGGTTATTCTGCTCTTCAGTAACTTGAACTAAAAGCTAGTGTTGGCTGAATTTTGTTATTTGCTAGTAATTACAGGTGTGGGGGTAGCCACAGTCAGTGATTTCCTGTCCTTGCATATTTAAACTGGTGCATGTGAAATAATTCCTGCTTTAAAACTTCAGCTTGGCAAGCTAAGAACTTGGTTATATTCAACTGGACGTATAAGAGAATTTAAGTACCTTTTATGCACTTTTACTTTTAAAAATACAGTATTTAAATTGATTTAAACTGTGTATGAAGGAGTGTTGAAGGAATTTTAACTGGTTATTCTGCTCTTCAGTAACTTGAACTAAAAGCTAGTGTTGGCTGAATTTTGTTATTTGCTAGTAATTACAGGTGTGGGGGTAGCCACAGTCAGTGATTTCCTGTCCTTGCATATTTAAACTGGTGCATGTGAAATAATTCCTGCTTTAAAACTTCAGCTTGGCAAGCTAAGAACTTGGTTATATTCAACTGGACGTATAAGAGAATTTAAGTACCTTTTATGCACTTTTACTTTTAAAAATACAGTATTTAAATTGATTTAAACTGTGTATGAAGGAGTGTTGAAGGAATTTTTAACTGGTTATTCTGCTCTTCAGTAACTTGAACTAAAAGCTAGTGTTGGCTGAATTTTGTTATTTGCTAGTAATTACAGGTGTGGGGGTAGCCACAGTCAGTGATTTCCTGTCCTTGCATATTTAAACTGGTGCATGTGAAATAATTCCTGCTTTAAAACTTCAGCTTGGCAAGCTAAGAACTTGGTTATATTCAACTGGACGTATAAGAGAATTTAAGTACCTTTTTATGCACTTTTACTTTTAAAAAATACAGTATTTAAATTGATTTAAACTGTGTATGAAGGAGTGTTGAAGGAATTTTTAACTGGTTATTCTGCTCTTCAGTAACTTGAACTAAAAGCTAGTGTTGGCTGAATTTTGTTATTTGCTAGTAATTACAGGTGTGGGGGTAGCCACAGTCAGTGATTTCCTGTCCTTGCATATTTAAACTGGTGCATGTGAAATAATTCCTGCTTTAAAACTTCAGCTTGGCAAGCTAAGAACTTGGTTATATTCAACTGGACGTATAAGAGAATTTAAGTACCTTTTGATGCACTTTTACTTTTAAAAAATACAGTATTTAAATTGATTTAAACTGTGTATGAAGGAGTGTTGAAGGAATTTTAACTGGTTATTCTGCTCTTCAGTAACTTGAACTAAAAGCTAGTGTTGGCTGAATTTTGTTATTTGCTAGTAATTACAGGTGTGGGGGTAGCCACAGTCAGTGATTTCCTGTCCTTGCATATTTAAACTGGTGCATGTGAAATAATTCCTGCTTTAAAACTTCAGCTTGGCAAGCTAAGAACTTGGTTATATTCAACTGGACGTATAAGAGAATTTAAGTACCTTTTATGCACTTTTACTTTTAAAAATACAGTATTTAAATTGATTTAAACTGTGTATGAAGGAGTGTTGAAGGAATTTTTAACTGGTTATTCTGCTCTTCAGTAACTTGAACTAAAAGCTAGTGTTGGCTGAATTTTGTTATTTGCTAGTAATTACAGGTGTGGGGGTAGCCACAGTCAGTGATTTCCTGTCCTTGCATATTTAAACTGGTGCATGTGAAATAATTCCTGCTTTAAAACTTCAGCTTGGCAAGCTAAGAACTTGGTTATATTCAACTGGACGTATAAGAGAATTTAAGTACCTTTTATGCACTTTTACTTTTAAAAATACAGTATTTAAATTGATTTAAACTGTGTATGAAGGAGTGTTGAAGGAATTTTTAACTGGTTATTCTGCTCTTCAGTAACTTGAACTAAAAGCTAGTGTTGGCTGAATTTTGTTATTTGCTAGTAATTACAGGTGTGGGGTAGCCACAGTCAGTGATTTCCTGTCCTTGCATATTTAAACTGGTGCATGTGAAATAATTCCTGCTTTAAAACTTCAGCTTGGCAAGCTAAGAACTTGGTTATATTCAACTGGACGTATAAGAGAATTTAAGTACCTTTTTATGCACTTTTACTTTTAAAAATACAGTATTTAAATTGATTTAAACTGTGTATGAAGGAGTGTTGAAGGAATTTTTAACTGGTTATTCTGCTCTTCAGTAACTTGAACTAAAAGCTAGTGTTGGCTGAATTTTGTTATTTGCTAGTAATTACAGGTGTGGGGTAGCCACAGTCAGTGATTTCCTGTCCTTGCATATTTAAACTGGTGCATGTGAAATAATTCCTGCTTTAAAACTTCAGCTTGGCAAGCTAAGAACTTGGTTATATTCAACTGGACGTATAAGAGAATTTAAGTACCTTTTATGCACTTTTACTTTTAAAAATACAGTATTTAAATTGATTTAAACTGTGTATGAAGGAGTGTTGAAGGAATTTTTAACTGGTTATTCTGCTCTTCAGTAACTTGAACTAAAAGCTAGTGTTGGCTGAATTTTGTTATTTGCTAGTAATTACAGGTGTGGGGTAGCCACAGTCAGTGATTTCCTGTCCTTGCATATTTAAACTGGTGCATGTGAAATAATTCCTGCTTTAAAACTTCAGCTTGGCAAGCTAAGAACTTGGTTATATTCAACTGGACGTATAAGAGAATTTAAGTACCTTTTATGCACTTTTACTTTTAAAAATACAGTATTTAAATTGATTTAAACTGTGTATGAAGGAGTGTTGAAGGAATTTTTAACTGGTTATTCTGCTCTTCAGTAACTTGAACTAAAAGCTAGTGTTGGCTGAATTTTGTTATTTGCTAGTAATTACAGGTGTGGGGGTAGCCACAGTCAGTGATTTCCTGTCCTTGCATATTTAAACTGGTGCATGTGAAATAATTCCTGCTTTAAAACTTCAGCTTGGCAAGCTAAGAACTTGGTTATATTCAACTGGACGTATAAGAGAATTTAAGTACCTTTTTATGCACTTTTACTTTTAAAAATACAGTATTTAAATTGATTTAAACTGTGTATGAAGGAGTGTTGAAGGAATTTTTAACTGGTTATTCTGCTCTTCAGTAACTTGAACTAAAAGCTAGTGTTGGCTGAATTTTGTTATTTGCTAGTAATTACAGGTGTGGGGGTAGCCACAGTCAGTGATTTCCTGTCCTTGCATATTTAAACTGGTGCATGTGAAATAATTCCTGCTTTAAAACTTCAGCTTGGCAAGCTAAGAACTTGGTTATATTCAACTGGACGTATAAGAGAATTTAAGTACCTTTTTATGCACTTTTACTTTTAAAAATACAGTATTTAAATTGATTTAAACTGTGTATGAAGGAGTGTTGAAGGAATTTTTAACTGGTTATTCTGCTCTTCAGTAACTTGAACTAAAAGCTAGTGTTGGCTGAATTTTGTTATTTGCTAGTAATTACAGGTGTGGGGGTAGCCACAGTCAGTGATTTCCTGTCCTTGCATATTTAAACTGGTGCATGTGAAATAATTCCTGCTTTAAAACTTCAGCTTGGCAAGCTAAGAACTTGGTTATATTCAACTGGACGTATAAGAGAATTTAAGTACCTTTTTATGCACTTTTACTTTTAAAAATACAGTATTTAAATTGATTTAAACTGTGTATGAAGGAGTGTTGAAGGAATTTTTAACTGGTTATTCTGCTCTTCAGTAACTTGAACTAAAAGCTAGTGTTGGCTGAATTTTGTTATTTGCTAGTAATTACAGGTGTGGGGGTAGCCACAGTCAGTGATTTCCTGTCCTTGCATATTTAAACTGGTGCATGTGAAATAATTCCTGCTTTAAAACTTCAGCTTGGCAAGCTAAGAACTTGGTTATATTCAACTGGACGTATAAGAGAATTTAAGTACCTTTTTATGCACTTTTACTTTTAAAAATACAGTATTTAAATTGATTTAAACTGTGTATGAAGGAGTGTTGAAGGAATTTTTAACTGGTTATTCTGCTCTTCAGTTATTCCCACCCACCGCCCTGTTTTTGTTTTGGTGTTAATCTTAGTGGCATTGAAACTGCCCGCCCCTCAGCCTGCCTCTGGGCCCATCTCATTTGCTCACTCAACTGAGTGCAGTGAGATCATATTCTGATTTCAGGCACTCCTACTGTGTACAAAGAGAGCATCTGGGAAATAGAAAAAAAAAAAAAATTAAGCTTATTTCCTGCCTTTCTTGTTAAGTGGTACAGACTATTTGTAGGCTTCCTGTCCCCCTAGGTCTTCTGTGTTTGAGGGAAGCCTTCTAGCTTGTTTTTTTTTCTTGTAACTAGCCAGTTTTCTAGTTTCAGCACTCAAATCTGTTTCTTTGATCTCAGCACTTGTTCAGAAAAAAAAAAAAAAAAAAAAAAATTTCATCTGCTTTTACTGTACTTGTGTTTTTACCTACTTCTTTTTACTTTTGCATCATCTTAAAATACTCAATTGTATTTATTACTGCTTGGTGTAACTCATTCTAAGCCTTTTGGTTTAAACACTTGGGCTTCGGACCAGTTAGTTGTTTTGCACTGAGAGGTTTGTGGTCTGCACTGTTGTGGCAGAACAGGTAGCTTACATCCTTCTAGGTTGAGAACTGCTGATTGAGGGCTCAGTGTCTGTTATTCTAAAAGTGTATTAATTCTGGTTTAAGCACTTGGGCTTTCAAGCCAGTTATTTTACATTAAGAGGGTTCGTGGTCTGCACTCTTGTGGGAGGAGAGGCTGGACTCTGCCCTTCTGAGCTGGGAATTTCTGGTTAAAGGCTTATAGTGCATGCATATCTGAACTGTTTCTTACTGAAGTTGGTGCCTTGTTTGCTGTGGCATAGACTGGATTCGGGCCTGCTGGATCTAGCTTTGTTTGTGTAACTTGAGCACTAATCCAGACATTCTCTAAAGTATTCAATGGTATTTATTATTGCTTGGTTGTAACTTGATTAAAGTGTAGCTATCATTCAAGTCTTTTGGATTAAGCACTTGGGCTTCAGACCAGTTGTTTTACATTAGGAAGGTTTGGGGCAAGCACTGTGGTGGCAGGACAGGCAGCTTTCATCCTTCTAAGTTGGGAACTGCTGATTGAGAGCCCAGTGTCCAAGTGTATTAGTTCTGGTTTAGGCACTTGGGCTTCAGGCCAGTTATTTTACATTAAGAAGGTTCGTGGACTGCACTCTTGTGGGAGAAGAGGCTGGACTCTGCCCTTCTGAGCTGGGAATTTTCTGGTTAAAGGTTTATAGTGCCTGAATATTTGAACTGTATCTTACTGAAATTGGTTCACCTTGTTTGCTCTATCATAGACTAGATCCAGGCCTACTGAATCTAGCTTTGTTTATATACTTGTTGTTTGTTTGCTTGTTATTTCCTGGAAGCTAATTCACCTAATACGCAACTTCTCAGCTTCTGTGGATCACTAGTGATATCTGCATTGCTTACTGTACTTATTTCCTTGTTTCACTTGAAAGAAAGTTACTGTTTGTCGTTTTGCATTTAGTTACTTGTATCACATTGCACTCAAGTTACCTGGCACTTGCTCACTAAAGCAATTATATAAGTCAGCACTAAAAATTAAAAGCACTACACCCTCACTCCCCACTGGCCCTTGTTTTCAATTAAGGATTTCCCAATATTATTCTAGCATGTCCAAAGGTCAGTTGTCAATCTCCTCTCCGGTCCAGCTGGTGAATCTGGGAATCTTGAGGCAATGTTATAACTGCCTCATGTACACAGACAACCCTCTCCTCCTCCCACATAACACAAATACTTGAGAGATGCAGCTATTTAGCCAAACTGGAGGCTGAGCTCTCTCAACTCAGGACTGGCAAGACCAGACAGGAGGAGAAGGCAACTACACACACCACAAAACCAGCCTCACATAATGCTACCACTCCACTGAATCAAACACATAAACACACAAAGACATACTCGGAGGCTCTGAGTAAAAATTTACCTAAACAGCAGAGGCCTCCAAAGCAGACACCCAAACAACTGCTACCTCAAGACACCCCAAAAGCAACACATAAACCACAAAAGCAGTGTGCAAAGCAGTCACAGCCCTTAAGGCCAAATACAACACCAAACATACTTGTCATAGGTGACTCCATAGTCAGACACACTGACGTCCCACTCACCAGGCTGAACAAGGAGAGGGTCACAGTAAGTTGCCTCTCGGGCGCTAGAATCCGCCACATAACACAAGCACTCGGGTCACTCCACAGCAAGTACGAATATGACACAGTCATTGTCCATGCTGGTGTGAACGACCTGAGACGTACCTCCCTGGACTGCATGAAAAGAGACATAGAGGAGCTCTCTGATTATGTAGCCCAGGCAGGTATGACCCTAACCCTGAGCAGTATCCTTCCTTCACCAAGAATGATGCCACAATATAGAGACAAGATGATCAGCTTTAACAATTGGCTTAATGTCTGGTGTCATTCAAAGGGGATCCAGTGTCTGTCTGCCTGGGATGACATGCTTGACAAGCCACGCTGCTTCGCAAGGGACAGCTTGCACCTGTCACCCCTGGGATTCGAGATATTGGCTAAGGCTCTTGCCACCCCATAGTGCCTTTTTAGGCAAGGCTCAAATTCTAAACCTACCACCCTAGAAAACAAAAATGGGAAGAAATTGAGGGTAATGCTGCTCAATGCCAGAAGTCTAAATCTCAAAATGCACGCACTCGAGGCCCTTCTCAGTATGGAGAACATCGATGTCTGTGCTGTAACTGAAACCTGGTTCAAGGCTCCTGAGAGCACCCGGCACTATTAGGTTTTACCTCATATCATGCGTTCCGCCCCAAAACCCGGACCACTCCACAAAAGGAGGGTGTATCCATATTCATAAAGGATACTCACACCTCCAGGTTGGTGGCAACGCATGAAGCTTGAAACCATCCAGGTGCAACTAACAATAGGCAAAACTGCTCTACAAATTGTAGCATGCTACAGGCCACCCTCTCAAACTCAGGAACCCCACACAGCCTTCCTGAAGACACTGGAGGGTATAAATGTATCTCCAAACACCATCATATTGGGTGACTTCAACTACCCGAATATAGACTGGGAACATTACTCAAGCCCTAACTTTCTAGCCCAACGGTTCCTGGAGTTCATAAATTCAAATGCCATGGAACAGCTAGTCACTGTTCCCACGAGAGGAGAAAATATACTAGATCTCATTGTCACAAACATGGGGACAAAATGCTCCACACGAAGTATATCCCTCATTGGTGAGATCTGATCATAAACTAATCTCACTGGAAATCCACATCCGCCCCACCCCAAACAAAAAGACCATAGTGAAGAACTTCTCTAAAGCAAACTTCACACTACTCAAGACTGGTGTGGTATCCTTCAAGGCCCCTGAGTCAGAGGAAACCACAACCCAAGCTGCGGAAGCCCTTACAAATGCCTTCTATGAACACCTCCAGGACTGCATGGATCAGGCAATCCCAAATAAAACCAAGACTCTTTCCACAAAGGGCAAACGTCCAGTCTGGTGGACCCCAGCCATTAACAAACTTTACAATAAGAGGAGAAAGCTATTACATGATAGAACAAAATCCATAAAAGGGAAGTCACCCCTGATCATTATTAGTAAAAAATTACGAGCACTCATAAAATCAACTAAAGCCAATTTTGAGAGAAAAATTGCCATGGATTCAAAGGACAATCATAAGGCCTTTTTCAGCTATGTTAGGAACCTGGGTGGAAACTCACAGATATGCTCAGAATTAGTCCAAAATGATACAAAAATCACTGAACCCACAGACATTGCCAACATACTGGCAGACAGGTTCAGTGCAAACTTCACCCCTCTCCCCTAAAGGAGAGATAACTATCCCAGCCGAGTGTAGCCTCCCGGACATCTCAAATGCGCAGGTGAAAGCTGCTCTCTCTAAAGCTAAAAACACAGCATCAATGGGACCGGATGGTGTCCCCGGCTGTGTGCTACACGAGCTAAATGAGGAATTAAACCCGCACATAAGGCAGCTGTTTAATCTCAGCCTTACCACAGGATACGTGCCCAAGGAGTGGCGTACGGCAACTGTGGTCCCACTCCACAAAGGTGGCGCCTCTACGGACCCTGGTAATTACCGCCCCATAAGCTTAACAAGTCTAGTCTGCAAAGCTATGGAGAGGATCATAATGGAGCTCATAAACAAAGATATAGGGGACTTGCAGACATTGGACACGACCCAGTTTGGCTTTGTCAAGGGAAGATCATGCCTTTTGAACTTGGTCGACTTCTTCGAAATAGTCACCAAGGCCATTGATGAGGGAAAGGCAGGCCATACAGCCTACCTTGACCTTGCAAAGGCTTCTGACACAATACCCCACTCGGGTATTGTAGAAAAACTTACCAGCTTAAATGTAAACCCATATGTCACAAGATGGGTTGCAAACTGGCTTAAGGACAGAACCCACAGGGTTAGAGTTGCTGGCGCTGTGTCAGACTCCAAGCCAGTCACAAGTGGTGTCCCACAGGGCTCGGTCCTTGGCCCCTTATTGTTTGGCATCTACTTCTCAGAAGTACAGGCCAACATGGGAGGACTTTGGCTGACAAAGTTTGCAGATGACTGCAAACTGGGCGCCATAGTGGAAAGTGCATCGGACACTGATATCCTTCAGAAGGGACTCACGGAAACAGATAGCTGGTGCCAGAGCCATGGCCTGAAGTTAAGCGCCAAAAATGTATAGTCATACCCTTCGGGAAAAACAAGGTAACCCCAAGCTACCATATAGGTGGCAATCCACTAAGCACAGAAGAGGTTATCAGGGACCTGGGGACCCAGGTTGACAGTGGCCTTTCTTTTGACACTCACATTGCTAAAGTGGTTAGAAAGACCTTCTACATTGCCCACCTGATCATGAAGGGATTCACATCCAGATCTAGTGAGGTCATTGTTCCCTGTACTCTTCACTTATCAGACCAATGATCGAGTACAATGCCCCATTCGGGATGTATCTCACCCGACATCTGCAGCAATTGGAGAGACCCCAAAAGTTCCTCACCAAAAGGATAAAGGGACTCCAAAATCTGTCATATGCTGCCAGATTGAAGAAACTCCAGCTCTATTCAGTCGCATACCGTCTGCTCAGAGGTGACATGTGCCTGACATACAAGGCCATGTCCAACCCGGAATTAATGGACATGCTCCACCTCAAAAAATCCAAATCCACCAAAACCACTAGAGCAAGCGACTTAAACCTTAGCACGGATATAAATAGGGCGTGCTGGAGGGATAGATTTATCACTCAGAGACTCCCTATGCTGTGGAATAAAATCCCGGTCCATGTGAGGCAGAGCACCTCGCTGACTCTGTTCAAGAGAAATCTAGACCTGTGGATGGGAGATCGTAGGTTTACCCCGGGAATCATCTCTGGGTCACTGCTGGACAGAGGCACAACAAACTAATGGGCACAGTATTTTTTCATATAAGGGGTGGCGTAAGCCACAATAATTTGGGCTAGGCTTATAAATGCCTTAGGGCAGATAGCCTAGTATAAACCTATGAACCTATGAACCTATGAACCTATTTATTTATTTATTTATTTATTTATATTTGTTGACCGGGAGTGTCCGACTGGACGTAGGTTCATTTTCAGCGGAGGCCCGGGGAGAAAAGCTCCACACTTAAAATAAACAGACAGTAGTTAAATTGGATTACATAGCGATTAACAATTTACATAGCAATTACTTACAACATATTTACAGATGAAGAACATAGTACATCAGTAGACAACTAGAATCTATCTGTGAAGTACATAACAGTAATTAACAAATGTTACAATAAGAAGTTCCTGCTGTATAATAAGTACTAGGCTTATGAGCATCTGAGCTTGCTATAATCAAGGTAGTTAGTGGAGTGGAAAGAAAGTTAGTGGTTGGATGGGGTGTGTGATATTAGAGTGGGAGTTGCAAGAGCATAGCCAGCATGTTTTTAGGTGCGCTTTTAGTAAAGTTTTGAAGTGGGTGCATGATGGTATGGAGGTAATTGTGGGTGGGAGGTAGTTCTATAATTTGGCTATGGTGCAAGAGAATAGTGCTTCACATAGTTAAGTTAGTTCATTTGGACTGATATGGAGAAAGTCATTGAGTACAGACACTCAAGTATGAGTGCAGAAGTCAGGCCAAATATCCATCATTCCAGAATATTAAGTATACTATTCAGAAGGAAAGGAATGTGGAGAATATGAATGCAGAAGCTGTGGACTCTTTCAGTTATCAGCACTGTTATTGCAGACAGTATTGGATATTGCTGATATCTACCTCCACTGTAGATAATATATCATTCTTAACTAAACTACAGTGTGTGAAGACTTTATTCTGAAGACTTGGTCCATCAAGGAGGGAATGGCACTTGTTCAGCACATGTTTGGGTAACTAACAGATAAAGACATTCATTCCAGTCTCATTCCAATTTCTTCCAATTATTTCCAGTTCATGCCAGTGTTCTACCGTCATATCAATTCTTCCATATCCCCATAATGGAGCATTTATATATTCTAGAATTGTGAGATGACAATCTTTATAACTTTTGCTAAATCTCTTTCTCGTAAGAATTTTCACTGTGTGGATGATTCTCTCCACTTGACCAGTGGACTGGACATTACATGCTTAAATTTCCATTCACAGCAAATCTATATTTCTGACTTGTTAAGTCTTTCAACTTGATTAGTTAAAGGAAATTAATGCACATTTCTTCTTTTTACTGGAATAAATTAGTGTGCTCTTGACTCCAAGGATGACAATTGTCTCTTCCTTTGGAATGTTGTTACAGTAGGCAGTACAGATCTGAGATGCCATTCCCAGCCTGTATGTTATACATCATGTTCATTCTTCATTTATTTTCTCAATTAAGGATTTAGTATATTGTTAGCATTGAACATTAAGCCTTGGAAACAATGTATTTCTTCCTGAGAGAAAAACAATAAGACATGATTGTTTTCCTTACTGATGACTTCTCTCTATGTGAAAAATTTATTGTAAGATATTTCAGTAACTAAATGTCCAAGTCAGTGTACATCTTTGAAATTATTTTACTTTTTCTTCTCTCATTGACAACTGTGGAATTACCCAAAGAGTATTCTAATTCTTTTCATCAGTTCTTCAGGCATCTTGGACAAATATACTAAATTCAAGACATTTGCTACGAGTATTTCCTTGCCAGTTCTGTATTTCACTTTCACTTCATATTTCTGTAGATTAATTAACATTCTTTGTAACCTAGGAGGTGGCTTTTACAAAGCCTCTCCTGAATTTGCTTTGCAAGTGTTTGTGATCAGTGCCCATCTGAACTTCTTTACCACAGACACCGTCGGGTATTCAAAAGTGTGTGCAGTTGTATAAACACATTGTGCACACTACATGAACATGCTGCCATCCCTGCTATTCAGTGGCATAATTCGTAGGCACAGACTGTGTTTTATGCACACGGATGCACAGAATCTGTACATGGAGTACACTTATGCATAGTACACAGTAGATTACTTTTAGTACCAGTTCTCCAGATGGAGCACTGGAAAAAAGGAACAATACTACCCATATGATCACAGGAACCAGAAGATCCATAATAAAGCAGACACACTTACAAAGTTCTCACCGTCCTTTACAAGGGCTTAACAGTACTCACCCTTAAAAATAAACATGGTCATAAATAACCCTGGTGTCAATTTGTGCCTATGTATCCATTTATCAAGACTAGTCTTAATGAAAGACAGAGTAATCCTTTGCTTGACCTGTAGTGGTAACTTATTCTATAGATAGGAATACATCACGTTAGGTACCTATCCTTCTGGGATGTTTTTTTGTATTTGATGGTGTAGATTTAGGTCACTAGTAAAGGAGTTTCTAGAGTTATGTTTCTGTGAAGTCTTCATTCACCTACGGTGTGACCTTGAGCATGTCATTTAACCACATAGTGCTCTGGTGCACTTGAGAAACAGGGCTAGCTTCCTCAATGGTCTCTTGGACCACATGCTTAGTAACCAGTTATGAAAACAGGATAAGGACTGGGTCTTTCGTTGTGGACACAGGTCACTTTGGAGCAACTGATAGTTTTCTGACTATAAGCAGACTTGTGCTAATATATTGGAATAGCTGAAGGATTTAAGGTCTTTAACTTAATTGGTAAAAAGTGATGCGGATGTTGAGCAGTATGCTTGGATATGTACATACCAAAGGGGTAATGTAATCTGTGATGGATCTGATAAGGGAAGATTATGGTAGTAAGACAATTTCTTGGATCTTGAAGATATTTCCTTGGAAATCAACTGGGTGATATAAGGAGTTCATGACTAAGGTGGAAATATGAAGACTGAATAAGACAGAGTTGTCTTCATAAATACCTAGGTCTCCAGTGACCATAAAGAAGAGTACTACACAAAGCATATACGGTTGGAGCACTACATAGTGCATATAAGGTTGGATCATCTGTTTTCCTGAACACTGTCATGCTGTACTTTTATGCATTTAGCTTGAGACCATTTTCAGTACACCAGGTATGTGCATGTTTCAGCCCTTGAGAGAGTAGTTTAGTATCCGTGGATGAGCGAACAACAGTGCCCACGTTGTGTCATCAGCAAACTTGGTCAATCACACTGCTGGGATATTGGCTTGGATTTCTGCAAAATAAATGCCAAACAGGAGGGCTCCTAGCACAGACCCTGTGGTTTGTCATTAGTTGGAATTTTCCATTCAGAGAGGGTATCGGCCACCTTCACAACATGGGATATGTTTAACAAACAATTTGCATTCCAGCAAGGTAAAGGTTTTCATTAATTTTGTTTAATTTTTCAATAACATCAGTGTGGGTTTAAGTGTTGTGTAGTATGAAAGTACTACACAGCACAGTAAGGACAGCTCTTAAAGTATAACATACAATTACTAAGTAGTACTCAGTGAAGGATAGTATACTTAATTATTAACTGTTCCCTGGTGCACTGTCGTTCACATTCATGCCTAAATGCAATTTGTAAAAAACAAAAAAAAAATACATTCACTAGGCATTTGGGTAGAACTATGATAACTATCACATTATGATAATAACGGAACCTGATGCTGTGAAGGAGCAAGTCGGTATTGTGTAGGGATGGCAAAAGGTGTGGTTGTGGCAGCAGGGTTGCCTGCATCACAGGCAACTCTGTGGCAAGTACAGATTTCATAATAAGCAATAGATTTTCTTTCAATTTCCTCCCTATTGTCCTGCTTAGACATAGCAACAGAGCAGCATATGAGCAGGGAAGGGATTTCTGTGTTGTTACAAACACTACACCATTTACAGGCATGCGGGTCAAGACCCATACGTTACAGAACTGGGATTAGTTGGTGCAATGATTGTGAATCAAAATACAGACAGGATGCATTTTGTATGATGCATGATGTTGTAAACATCATGCTTCATGCATTACAGACAGAATGCATTTTGTATGATGCATGATGTTGTAAACATCATGCTTCATGCATTACAGCATCATGCTTCATGCATTACAGACAGAATGCATTTTGTATGATGCATGATGTTGTAAACATCATGCTTCATGCATTACAGACAGAATGCATTTTGTATGATGCATGATGTTGTAAACATCATGCTTCATGCATTACAGACAGAATGCATTTTGCTTCGACCCATATTCATTACATTTTTCACACCTGTACACTGTAGATAATAGTTTTTTCCTATATAAGCATATCTCATTAGTGCATTTGTAAATGCTCTTTATTCATAGGCAACTGTCTTCTAAGAGCTCAGCTCATACACTCTTTGGTTTACCATCCACTCTCAATGTACAAACCTAACAATGTCATACTTTAAAGCTTGTGCATCTGTAATGAGTTCATTTTTTTTGTATTTCAAAATATTTTACCTGTTCATAGCTTCTTTCCCATTCTACATTTTATTCTGACAGCTTCCTTAGTTATTTCAGACATACCAGATATAAACTACAAGATACTGTATCACTCCTCTGAACCCATGTAATGCTTGCCTGTCTTCTGATTTTGGAAATTGCAGAGCTGCTTGGAATTTTTCCTGCATCAGGTTACATTTAACTTTATATCAGTAAATGATGAATGCTTTTTAGATTTCTAACTCTTGTTCTACAATTGCTCTTATTTAATTGAAAGCATGCTACCTTAATCAGTTTAAGAGCTTTGCTCTTTTGTTAACCTCATCTTGTGACTAATCCTATGCTAACAGATTGTATATTATCTTTATTACCTATTCTAAGCACTCAATTTGTTGGGCAATTGCTTTCAGAAATACATATGCTGCTATCAAAATACCAAAGAAAGACTAAGGAATCAGTATCTTCATAATGGCATACAAAATGAATACAGCATGACCTGGCTGTATGGTGGCAGGGATAAAGCCCTTACTGCATGCCAGATAACGAAAGAAAATAGCATCTCAAGTGCCTGAAGACTTCAATATGATGGATGGATGGATGGATGGATGGATGGATGGATGGATGGGGAATGAGTGGTATATGGCTGTCTTACCCTAGGGGGAGAGACTTGTGGTTCCATTGTGGACATAACTGTTCTCATTTTACAGGAAGCTTAGATAATACACAAGGGCTGTTACAGGGAGGAAGTGGACTGACCATACTCAAGTCAATGATGTTAGTCCTTGTGGATACCTGTGAAGGAGGATACATGTGTCCTAGAAAGGTGGACATGGCCCTGTGGTGACACAGGTGCTCAAATCAACTATCAGGGTTCAGGATAAGGACATAAAGAAAACCTCCCTCAGAGCTGATGCACTCAGTGATGGAAGGCTGCAAGGGGGAAGTGACACTGAGAAGGTCCTCAGACTGTGGGTAATTATGGTCCATCCTGAAACACAGATGGCCCCTGTCCAGGGGATGTAACCAGACCATAAGGTCTTTGTGACAATGATACCTTCCAACAGCAGATGGACAGATGCATAAACATCAGCAAGTGCTGTCTCTATAACAGCTTCTTTGTTTGGCTCTCAATCAAGTGAAGGGAGGTTCTCCCCTGCCCTAAGAATTAAGAGGATCAAGACCTATGGGAGGAAGTCCTGATAGTCAACAGACACAGAGGAAACCCACCTAGGAAAAAAAAAGAAATACAAACAAAATGGAGTGTGTTTCAACTACATTTACCTGCTAGGAACAGTAGATAGCATCTAGCACTGAAAAAATAAGCACCCAGCATTCTTGGAGCCTTTACTTGAATGAAAGCAAAGAGTACTGGTCTCTCTAAATCACTTTACTCAGATTTTATACATAAATATGAATGCAGACCTTAAGTTTCTTCACATCAGTAACCATACTATTTACCCATTCTGTCGGCTTTGTTTACTTGCTACTGAAAGCTAAGCTTTTCATTTATTTTGTTTTCTATTCTGTTCTAGACCTGAGAAATACAGGTACTTTCTTGTCAGTATTCATTGTTGGCATTGTTTCAACTGTCATGTGCCTGTGATGTTGTTGTTGTCGTTGCTTGTCTTTCGGCTTTTTCCCGGCTAGGGGTCGCCACAGCGGAACTCCGGTCCGCTAATGATTGGCAGTAGATTTTTACGAACGCCGAGGTGCCAGCTCGATGTTCAACCTTCAACGAAGGCACGCCCATTTATGCATGTCTTTCAAACGCCCACCCAACTGCTGGGAGGACATGCAGACTCCACATAGAAGGCACTCCAGCCGAGAATCGAACGGGAGAACCTCTTGCTGTGAGGCAACAACGCTACCGCTGCACCACCGCAGATGTCATGTGCCTGTGATATTCTCCTGAAAACATTCTATGCCTGTTAATAAGTCAACACTGTCATGAAGGATGTAATTACTATAGTTCTGCACACTATATGAATGTCAGTGTGGCTGTGTGAATGACTTTGCGAATAAGCAACCCTCATTGTACACTGTGAATTTAATTTACCATCCATAGCTTCCTACGAGAAAAGCAAAACTAAATATTAGGAGAGTTAACCCACATTCACAGACAAGAACTCTAACAAATGTTTACTAAGCAAATCAACTATGTCTTAACCTTGCTGAGTTATACTATGACATTATCACAGAATTCAAGCAGAAAGACTAATGCCTTTACTTTTACATTGGCTCTAATGAACTACTAGTTTCCAGTCATTTATTACATCAGAAATTCCCTCCATCTTCCTAGTAACTACTTCTTTCATTCCTAATCACCTATTCCTTCCTCCTTGACTCATCCTGTCTGGGTATCTTTGAACCTGCTCTAAACACACCCATTCACTTAGTTCTACTTTATAGGCCAGTACTCATATCTTATTCACACTTCTTAGAAATTTCTTCTTTATATTAAAGCAATTTATGTCAATATTATTAACTTATGCTGGCAGTTGTATGTACAGTTTTGTACTAGGTATATATGTAATATAACGAAGTGTATGACCCTTCTATGTAATAATAATGTTTTCAAAGGATATATTCACTGTAAGGCTTTGCTATTCATGACTGTTAACAATGTTATACTGCTTGTTTTCTTTTTGTGATAACATTAACGTTATAATACTTCTTGTTTTTCAATTGCCTGCTTGGTTTGGTTAATACCCAACAAGGGCCCAAGGACCAGTGCAACTAACCAACCAATTAATATATGTAAAATAAAACAAAATAAATACAATTAGAAAGTGATATTTGCACTTTCTATTTTTAAACTTGTGTCAGCAGGTTTTGAATTAATGGTGACATATAATGGCCAAAATATGTTACCAATGAGTACACAACTCTGTGTACAGAACATTCTAGCTCAAATGCATTACAGAATATTATACTCTGTGTCTAAACATTTCCATTGTCAGTATTTCTTTCTAACAGTCTGATTCACACCTCAATGCTTCAGCAGCCAAAGAAGCATTTTCAGGATTCACTGTACAAAGTCCATTCATTTCAGTAGTAAATTCTACAAGAACGACCCAACAAAGCTAGAGTCTTCAATGTGTAATACCTTAAACGTAGTGTAGTGGAGTCCATGGGATATATGCAAATGAATCATGAAGGACATCCCAGTGTTTCATCTACTACTACAGGATGTTTAAGGTGTTACACAGTAAAACTATAGCTTTGCTGGATCTTTCTTACCATTTTTGCTTAATGGATTGTCTGTGCAATATTGTTGGCCTTTGGCTTGGAATTCATTTCAGTAGTACTGACAAAAACTCTTCAATAAATTCAACAACATGAAAATGATTTTCAGCACACTTGTTTTTGGGTTTATACATCTTAGCAAAATTACTTTTACCACCACAGAGTCTGCAGCACTGATTAAAAGCAAGTTATCACTTCTACTTATAGCCATACCAAATGAAAGCTTAAATTAAAACTACATGGTCTTTTCTCTGGTATCCATTTCCATCATGCTCAACTTGTCATGTTCATTACATTTGCAACATAATACATAATTTCACTTTATTTCTTCATAGGTTCATAGATTAGCACTACACTAACTGCCTTGTGGGCCATTTTAAGCCTAGGCAGCTATCACATGTGAGAATCAAACCCTGCACGTTTTGTTTGTAAGGTAAATACCTTAACCATTATGCCAACCTCTTACCTTTCCCTAACTATTTGATTCATATTTATGTCTCAAACATCCTCAGTGGCACTTCATCATCATACCTATGAACTCATAATTTGAGTTCTCTGCAAATATCCTCAGCTTTTGGCATAGTCAAGTCTGTTTCTTTTATTAGTCTGCAATTTGTTTAAACAGTTCCTCCTCTACCACAAATTACTGTATCTCACTCACTGATGATCATACAGCTTAGTACATTCAGTTTTTGGCTCTGTTTCTTAGCTCAGTAATAATATAAACATCTACTGCCTTTGAGGGCCTTTAATACCCACGTGAAGAACAAATTTGGCAAAAAATCAAGCCTCATAATAATCCCTTAACTTCTATAGAACTGCTGTTATTCCACTGTTCTCTCAATTAAAATAGTTAAGTACATGAAAGGTGCATTCCCCACTAAGACACAAGAACGTAGAACACTATACATGTTTAAGTTTCTTGGCTAATCCACTCTTAATGAGAAATAAACTGAATTTTTCTACCAAAGTTTCCTGTTTTCTGCCATTTCCATCTTGGAAAAAAAGTTCCTGGGAGATCTAGCTGAGACATTGTTTTAATTGAAAAATACACAGCTGTACTCCAGGGTACATGAACTCCTGAAAGAAGACGTATTTCTTCACTTCTGCAGGTATGTTCCTTTTGTTGTGCAAAGGTGCTTTCACTTCTTACACAGTTTCATATCAGAATGCTTAATAAATATATGTATGCAAATGAAAGTGCACATACACACACATACACACACACACACACACACACACACACACACACACACACACACACACACACACACACACACAAAATATCATGTTTCACAGGGGCTACGTATATGTATTCCAGCCGTGGCAGTTCTAGAAGTGGTGCACACTAGCTACCACCTTAAAAGTAAAAAAAAAAAAAAATATATATATATATATATATATATATGTATAGTTTACTATCAAAATCTGGAAATGTACATTTTTGTTTACTGTAACAATGAATACTTTTTTCAACATGTTGTTATGTCAGATTGCAGTTAATCTAATATTAAATAGCGAATTAGTATTGGTTTCTGTAGTTTTGTAATTCAAGCTTAAGAGATTTGCCAGTGCAGTTGGTAATGCCTACGCAACATTTGATTACGTAAAGCATTATAGCATGCCTTTGAAAATAATGATCATATCGAATCGTGAACTATCGTTAAAAATATTTTCAGCATTATGAGCAAACGATTTTCACATAATGAACATTTAAATTCATTGCTTCAATTAAAAATCATTATGACATTTCAGATTTTGATAGTAAAACTATATATATATATATATATATATATATATATATATATATATATATATATATATATATATATATATGCATACCAGTAATAGCAGGACATTTACAGGAAGACATTTTGCTGTCTTTTCAAAAACAAAATCTTCACATATAATTCACTCGGATGCATAAATTTACAGCCTGCTTAGCAATGTCATATTACTCAGATTTGGAATACACCTATACTATGCAAACTGATGACATTAGTCCATATGTCAGTGCAGAAGATAAAGGATATAAGTTGCTAACCAGCTTCTTCCTGTCATTAAATGTTTGGTCCTTTCAGCCTCCATTTGCCCACTGTATATCTCTGATCAGTCACTTAACCAAACAGTGCTGCCTGGTCATCCTTAAAAAGGGACACTTGTAGCCAATGAGCTTACCTGGCTAAAAAAATAAAAGTGGGACTATTTGAGATGACAATGTGCTTAGAATAGTTTCTGCTTTTTAATTCCTTGCTTTGTGTAAAGTAAGTATTTTTTTTATTAGCAGCATAAAATGTTGCAGCTTTGCAAAACATTTTTTTTTCAATGAAAAATCAAAAACTATAAATAATGCAGTTTATTACTTTCTGATTAAAACAGTCATTTGCTATCACAGCATCATTAACAGCCTCTATATCTTCTTCTGGAAAATGTTCGGATATTTCAGTACATAACAGAAACATAAAGCTCCATTTTGCAGTAATGACAATACATATTTTTATGCCTACCCATCTTTGCTGAGAGATTAACAAGAATATGCCACTTTACATATTTACTTCCTCTTCTTTTGATTGTTTATTATAAGTATAACAAGGAGGGTTTTTTGGCATATTACTTCTGCATAAAAAAAGAGAAATATGAAGTGTATGACTTCATTACCTGGCTTATGCAAGTGCAGCTCACTCAGTCAGTTAGTAGAGTGGGATATATGCAAATAAGACAGAAGATCAAAATAATTTCCCAAAGAAACATATTTTAATCATTATTAAAGTTTCAGTACTTTGTCGTAAATTTGTTGATCTTTTGTTCTGCTTTATATTAGTTTTCTGTCACAGTTTACTATAGTTTCCTATTCTGAGTTTCACAACTTTGTCATAAATTTGTTGATCTTTTGTTCTGCTTTATATTAGTTTTCTGTCACAGTTTACTATAGTTTCCTATTCTGAGTTTCACATTTGGTTTTATATTAGAAAACTGCAATAGCTGTGGTTATCACTGTTACTTCTGGGTATCTGTGATTAACAGGGAATGCATAATGGCTCAAGGCGTGGATGAAAGCAATTCATAGACCAGTTCACCTACCCGATTAAAAAGTGTAAGCAAGTAAGTAAAATCCCAACATGGTGGAAGATAATAGTGTGGATTTCTTCCTAGCAAACCTAATATTTACATTTGTGAATGGCAAAATTATCTTTGATTAATTGTCTGATGTCTAATGTAAGTGATAAAAGTTTGGTTCTTTTGTAATGTCCATTCTGAATTGTAAGGAAATCTCTTCCCACTCCTACTTTAGTACTTATATATGCTCCTGTATTTTCCTATATGTGTTAAGTTTTAATGAGAGGGGACAGGATAAACTATTAAGGATCTGATGACTGAAAGCAAACTTAATTGGTCAATTGTATCAAATGTCGCTGTTGGTGAGTACTCCAAATGATCTCAAGTTCTGATCACTCATCATCACAGTGCCATAATTTGCTTGCTGACTATTGGTTACCAAGTCTCTCATTTTCTTTGTGTTTGTGTTTGCATGATCTCAAAGTTAATATATACAGGTAGTAGGATATGTGTTGGGTACAGCATCTCACATGAGATATACAGTGGAGCATGTCCTCTGCAGAAATACTTATTCATGGAAAGTTGGTTCTTTTTGCATTCATCCTAGTTGATTTCTTCTTGTATTGCATATCATGTGTGTCCACTCAATAAGGGATTCATTGTGTGTGTGATAATTTTTCTGGTGATGAAATTGCTAGGAATTTTGAAGTTTATAGAATGTATTTTTTTAGTTCCTCACTATATATCCTAAGATAATTTGTTCTATAATTTTAATTAGAGAAAAAATGATGCAGAAAAAAGAAGTAACTTGTCAATTTCTTTGTTAATTTTATCAGCATGCTCAATGACGGATTATGAACAAACAAAAACATAAGATCAGACAAAGTACATCACAGTGTTCGTGTCCAACCAATGGCAGAAAAAAAATGAAACAGCCAATGTGCCTCTTTGCTTTATTTATTTATTTATTTTTCTTTATTTATTTCTACTCAGTACTGGTCTCTACGTGGCAATAATAATAAGGTTATGCTTCATTCTGTACATCTTAGAAAGCATACCAAAAAATGTCTATTTTTTAGCAACTAGATTTTGAAAGGGGGAAACAAACCAACTATAAACATTTCTATGCCAAACAATGTGCTTGCAATATCCGTTTCTTCATAAATTACGAGTTCTGTATGTGTTCAGCTAAATAAGATTTTGAGTGTTGTAGCACTACTGATGCATATTTATACTATGCCTGCTTTGTTATAGTACTGGAAATAAGATTCTCAGATAATTATTAAATCAGGATGTTCTTTCTTTACACTTCAGATGGGATGTATGAATGGAACCAAACTCTGTTACTTGTAATGGAGTCTAACCCTGAAGTCAAAGATAATAACTGCCAACCAAAATGTAAATATTACATTCACTAGGTAGAAAACAACTGAATTACACTACAGCATTATCATCCGCATGCTCAAGTAATCTAATTTTTAGTACAGAATGTTATTTATAAGCTTGGATGCTGCATTAGGAACACATTCTAAATACACACATATATACATGTATGTTAAAATTCTGACAGAGTTTCCACTGTTGACCCAACTGGAAACAAGTTGCTTTAACTGAAGGTAATTTGACTTATATAAACTGCAAAGGCAAAGTCTCTCTGAATTATATCACAACAACCCCTGACAGGCCAGAGCCAAAGAAATGTAGGTTTTGACATTAAAAGCTAAATGGTATAGTGGGACAGAGAAATTAAACTGATGATGGATTGGGTTGTCAGTGTCATGGCCTTAGAATGTCATTCAAAACTGATACAGCAAAGCAAAGTAATGCTTTTCCCTGCACATCTCTCATATTCTGTTCCATTCCTCACAAAAATGTGCAGGAGTTATGTATGGCCAATATAAGGTAGTCTTTAAGGTGTTTCATAAATTTTATTTCATAATGTCTCTTATAATTAAAAGAAGTCAAGACTCCCTGTTTTTCAGAAATTGTTTTGTTTAAAATGCAAACAACTAGTACTGTACCTATAAGCCAGCAGAGTCAACTATTTACATGGCTTTTAAAATGTAAAATATCTGTATATATTCAAATGTTGAAGGCAGTGTAAACATGTAATTAAAAGCAGCAGACACACTATTCCTAAATCTCCAGGAGCTGGTAAACTGAAATACAAATCCCAAGCGGTTATAAAACGAGTATCTTGCTCATCTTGGAGCTACAATACGATGGCACTAACACTACAGTAGCAAGTATATTTGAAATCCTTTTTGAGTTATTGTTTACTGTTTCATCCCAAAACACCATCTTTTAAGATATGCGATATTCTTTTCAAAAATTCAGTCACTAGTACAATTCAGCACTAAAGGACTGTCTCTAAATAAGAAAAGACAGATGCTCTTCCATACAGTTATGTATCTCGGATACTCAACAAAAATATTAGTATTCAGAAATGTATATATTCTGTCTGCATATATAACTGCAGCTATAACTCTCTCTCTACACACACACACACACACACACACACACACACACACACACACACACACACACACACACACAAACGTATGTGCGTACTCATACACAAACACACACATGCTCGCACACGCACACACACATACACATTTTTTTTTTTGCTAACCCGGGTAGATTAATTTCTCTGGACCATTTTCAAGTTCATCTTGGGAAAGATGACAAAATAAGTACAGGAAAAACAGTAGAGCACATAACCTATGTGTGATTAAAAGCAACAACACATGATAACAGCAAAGGGGACTACAGCTTTACATGAATATTAAGATTTTTTAGAAAATCCTAATGAGAACTTTATTCCAACAGAATGTTATGTTGTAAAACAAAAGAATGAGGAAAAATTCAGTCAAAAAGCAAATACAAGCCTGTAAAAATGTAAAATGTTTACCTTCAGTGTGCTAGCAAAGGTTGAATCAGAGTCAGGGTGCTAATTACAATACTAAGCTCAAAAAAGTGTCATTTTGGCTAATAAATATAAATGCTACTAGTTCCCCTGTGTTAGATGAACATACAAATATCAAGCATATGTTAAAAATTAAGGCTATCGTAGTGCTGCACTAATTCTGAATATTTTCATTCACTTGTATTTTTATAAGCAATACTTTTTAAAAACACATATATTTTAACAGCATACAGTGGATATATAAAGTGTGCATACCCCTGTTAAAATACCAGGTTTTTGTGATATAAAAAAATGAGACCACAATAAATAATTTCCAAACTTTTTCCCCCTTTAATGTGACCTATAACCTGTACAATTCAATTGAAAAACAAACACATCTGTTAGGGGAAAATATAAAAAAATAAAAAACATATAATAAACTGGTTGCATAAGTGTGCACATGTTTAAACTAATACGTCGTTGAAGCACCTTTTGATTTAATTACAGCATTCATTCTTCTTGGGTAGGAGTCCATCAGCATGGCATATCCTGACTTGGCAATATTTGCCCACTCTTCCTTGCTCCAAATCTGTCAGATTGTGAGGGCATCTCTTGTGCACAGCCCTCGTCAGGTCACCCCACAGATTTTCTATTGGATTTAGGTCTGGGCTCTGTCTGGGCCATTCTAAAACTTTAATTTTCATCTGATGAAGCCATTCTTTTGTTGATTTGGATGTATGCCTTGGGTCATTGTCATGTCGAAAGGTGAAATTCCTCTTCATCTTCAGCTTTCTACCAGATGCCTGAAGGTTTTGGGCCAAAAGTGACTGGTATTTGGTAATGTTCATAATTCCCTCCACCTTGACAAAAGGCCCAGCTCTGGCTGAATAAAAGCAACTCCAAAGCATGATACTGCTACCACCATGCTTTACCGTGGGGAAGGTGTTCTTTTGGTGATGCAAAGTGTTGTTTTTGTGCCAAACGTTCCTTTAGGAATTGTGGCCAAAAAGTTAAACTTTGGTCGCATCAGACCATAACACATTTTCCCACATGCTTTTGGGAGACTTGATGTATTGTTTTGCAAATTTTAGCCAGGCCTGGATGTTTTTCTGTATAAGAAAAGGCTTCCTTATTGCAATCCATCCCCATAGCCCAGACATATGGAGAATACAGGAGATTGTTGTCACGTAGTACACAACCAGTACTTGCCAGAAATTTCTGTAGCTCCTTCAGTGTTGCTGTAGGTCTCCTGGCAGCCTCCCTGACCAGTTTTCGTCTCATCTTTTTATCAATTTTGGAGGGATGTCCAGTTCTTTGCAATATCACTGTTGTCTTATACTTTCTCCACCTTTTGTTGACTGTCTTCACTGTGTTCCATGGTATATCCAATGCTGTGGAAATTTTCTGTACCCTTCTCCTGACTGATACCTTTCAACAATGAGATCCCTATGATGCTTTGTAAGTTCTCTGAGAACCATGGCTTTTGCTGTAGCAGGTAACTGAGTAAATGTCAGGAAAATCCTACTAGGACAGCTGAACTTTATTTGGGGTTAATCAGTCTCTTTAATTGATGGCAGGTGTGTACCCATGAAAACTGAATGTTGCAATTAAATCAAAGGGTGCTTCAACAAAGTATTAGTTTAAGGGTGTGCAGACTTATACAATCAGCTTATTGTATGTTTTTTATTTTTAATATTTATTCCACTAACAGATTTGTTTGTTTTTCAATTGAATCGTACATGTTATAGGTCACATTAAAGGTGGGAAAAAGTTTGAAATTATTTATTTTGGTCTCATTTTTATATCACAAAATCCTGGCATTTTAACAGGGGTGTGTACACTTTTTACATCCACTGTAATTTTCTAAAAATGAATTTATCTGAATTACAGTATCTTAAATGCAATCTTTGAACTGTTCTTTTTAAAGCTGTTAGCAGTCATTCATTTCCAATGTGTTAGCTTTTTTTGGTTTCATATAAAACAATATAATTTTTTCCTCACCTTCATTTTTAAATAGCCACAATCTTGATTGGTAAGTTACATGCTTGCCACAGGTGCATCCTATCGCAGCCACCACTGCATCTCACTTAGAGAACGTGACTGGCTGGAACTCCCTCAAATTCTAAATCTGAATCAACACTCTCTTGCTCACAAGTTAGTAAACCATCCTCTTAAAGTCTCATCCCTTCAAATCCTTCTTCAGCTGTACTGTACCACTAGATCACTATGCTCCAGCAGCAAAAATCAACTTCTAGTAACTAAAGCCAAGAACTCAGCTGGGGAAGCTCTCTTCTCCTGCATAATATCCAGGTTATGGAACGCCCCTCCCCCCCTTCTATAACCACACTACCCTCAGGCAAACACTTAAACTTAAAAGTCACTGGTTTTGTCCATGCACCAATCCTGACTAGTTACTCACCTTCTCTGCCTCTTCTTCCTCTCTCCCCCCCTAGTCACACTTCCTCCCACTGTCGGTTCATTGCTATATTTCCTCTGCAGGCTCTGGCTTTCCCTGTTCCCTTCCCTATCCTACTCAATCCCTCAGTCCCTTTTCTAACATTATTAACTACCTCTGCTCATCTCATCCCCAAATACATCTCCACCTACCTTACCTACTTTTCACTGCCTCTTCTACTACTTCCTCAGTCTCTTCTTTTACTCCTTCTTTCTCCCCCTGCTACTCCTCTTAGCCCTTCCAGTTATTTCCAATGTCTTGTGCAATGACTGCTTTATATTTGCTTCAGATTATAGCAATAGCTAAGTCTATAACGGTACCTATTTTGAGCTTACTACTATCTGAATATACTTATTACCATTATTAGCAATCCCTAGCTAGATATTAGAATTCCCTGATCATTACCATGTGTCATATTATATGTATACAATATTGCTATTGCATGTAGTGTTTGCTATTGTATGTTCTTCATATATCTCTGTTTTATTTATTTATTTAACATTTGTTGACCGGGAATGTCCGACTAGGTTCCACAGAGCCTGTTTTCAGTGGAGGCCCGGGGAGAAATGCTCCAGATGCATGTCTTTGGAATGTGGGAGGAAACCGGAGTACCCAGAGGAAACCCACGCGAACACAGGGAGAACATACAAACTCCACACAGAAGGCACCCCAGCTGAGAATCGAACCAGAGAACCTTTTGCTGTGAGGCGACAACATTAACCGCTGCACCACTGTGCCGCCCTGTTACTCATGTTTACAATGTTACTATTGCTTGCATCACTTGCTATTCTATGTACAACATGTGTTTCTTCATGTAACTCTCTTGTTGATATTTTTGTGTGGAGCTTTTCTCCCTGGGCTTCTGCTGAAAAAGGACCTGTATGCAGTCGGAATTTCCCGGTAAACAAAAGTAATTAAATAAATAAATGTCATATGACACATCATGAGTTTTCTACAAAATATCATGTTTGGAGTTTTGTTCTGAAGGAATCTCTGTTTTAAATGTTTGAGAAAAAAGCCCTTAAAGAGGCTCAATAAACTTTGTTTTTTAATGTTGTGCAGCTCAATCTGTTTTTTATTTCTTTTAAAATCTCTTTAGTACAGTGTCTAGTATTTTCCTACAAAGTATATGTAAACAGTTAAAAACTACGTTCTCTATTTGTTTACAAGCAACCATTAATATGAAAGTTCATTTACAAATAGCTGTTAATATAAAAGTTACAACTTTCCGGGATCATTACCAAGAATAAAATATGATTTTGTTTAGCAGAGCATAATTACATAAATTATATTTCTATACAAAGGATCATATTTTACATTAAGTATAGAGCACACCATGAGCTTTCTCTGAAAGACTTAATAGACAGCGGGCTATTAAAAAAAACAGAACTAGTTTAGCTAAATGCCAGAATATAAACAGGTGATTTTAAAGTTTTTTTCTACTGGGATGATGTTATTGCTTTCATTACTGAAACAAGGTTTAGATTCAAAATGCATATCACACAATGCAAGGTACACATTTGTTCATTGTTGCAGATCTGACAGGATACATTGGCAGGATGTTAGTATATGTAAAAGAATGCCTAGCACCCAGAACAGTAACTGATTCCAGCGGTACTGAATATTATACTGTAGGATTCTGGTGCTCACCATCTATATCCTCTGCAGACCATAATATTTTCCTGACTAAACTCCTAAAAGTAAAGATCAGTAGCACTATAATCATATTATGTACCCAGATATTGACTAGGCAATCTAAACAATATCAGCTAAATATGACTATTAACTGTCTACAACAACCAAATCAGTGATAAGCAAAATGTTATCTTGGAAATAATGCATACAAACTAAGGATCTTTCAGCTCCCACCACTTATTAGTGTATTGATTAATAACAAAAAAAAAAGAGAAAAAACAACCTCAGCCATAGATAATTCACTCTTCCTAGGCTTTACCTGTGGGGTGATATAATTGTGAAGAAAGACAGGGTATTATTTTAAATGATGAAAGAAGCCTGCTGAGGATACTATCAAGGAGGTTTATATTATTTTCAGCAGTGTACAAATATATAGGTTTGTCTTTCAGCTTTTTTTTTCCTGGTTAGGTCGCCACAGCGGAACTCCGGTCCGCTAATGACTGGCAGTAGAGTTTTACGTGCTGGCTTGCCGGGCCTAACGCACAACCTTCAACGAAGGAACGCCTGTTCACGCATGTCACCACACAGAAGGCGGCTCTAACTGAGAATTGAATGGGCAATGTCTAACTGTGAGGCGACAACGCTATCAAGAGCACCACCACCGCAGTATTTCACAAAAACACTTGGCAAATTCATAAAAAAGATACACAAAAATATTACCAGTTTTCAAAAGTTAACCCTTGAATAAAACACATCTAGACTAAATTAAGGTTACAAACTATTTGTTTTTCTTATCAAATCTCTCAAATCTTAATAGGAGCATAACTTTGACTCAAAGGCTGGAAGTAATAATTTAGTACTCTTTAATTACTTTTAAACAACAAAATACCATCTATAAACAATGAAGTACTTACCCAGCCACATAATGTAGTGATTATGCTTTTAAAACATGCTGTGCAGACTTCACAACAAACAAAGAAATATGCTAGAGTATTACTGAGACAACAGGAGACATCCCTCATAAAACTAATGTCATCAAACTGAGAATGAATGAAAACAGTTCTACTGTAGGCAACACTGACATCTGCAAAAAAGCTACTTTTTTCAAGGGGATGCTTTCCTGCAAGCACCATACTCCCCAAATCACTAAATATGCTAACTCTGAGATTGTACAATATGGGGGTAAGAGAAATTCCCCTCCCCTTAAAGTTTTGTAGTCTCCATCACAGCACTTGCAACTACTAGAATATATCAGATTTTTCCTAAATTTGTGCTACAAATCCTTTCTGATTAAACTAACATTGCTAGAACCCATGTATCACAACTACTTCTACATGTAAGACAATTTCAAGATTCATAGGACCAGATAGCATAGCTGATGGTTTCTAAATTATTCAAGGACATCTAAATACTCCCCTGTTAATTATGTTAAACAAAATTGGAGCATGTGGATAAATCTGTGGCATAAGGCCAAGTGTTACAGTGATACCACTTCAAAAAAGAGGGAGTCATGTCTGACCCAAACTGTTTCAGACCCAAAACATGACCAGTATTTTATATAAAACCTATAAAGAACCACAGTAAAACTTATCTAAAATGATGCATGTAGCCTGCTTTTGTTAGTTGTGGAACAGAATAGAACTGATAAAGGGAGAGCCTGCCATTTGAATGATGTGACATTCATCCAAGATGTAACAGTAGCAGCATCTCATCAAGTCCTTCAGTGCACATTACCTATTGTGACCTTACTAATGCTTTTAACATCATTCCACGTAAAGGAATAAGTGACAAATTAAAAGCATTAAATGCCAATTTATATGAAATTCACTGGGTAAAACATACACTAATACAACAAAGTGAGGGTGAGGGAGTTAACTGTCTGTATGTTCTAAAGGGGGCTGTGTGCTGATTTCATGTTAATATGTGAATGGGTACTGAAAATACCAACATGGTGATACAGAAAACAAGCTCTTTGATGGTCAGTAGGTTACAATGCTGAATCAAACCTATGAGCCTTTTAGGAAATGCATTCCATCTGGTATCAGCCTACAGTTTAAATTAAGGTTAAGCTGAGTGCAACATCAATACAAATTAGTAGAAGCTCATTACTGGTTCTTGGGTAATGTCATGGTCTAAGCATTAAAAGCTGGTGCCCCATAGCACATCACCCTCTCTGATGCTTAGGTAGCTTAACCTGCAGTGTGTGTGTGTGTCCTGGTGGCTAGAGAGAACTCAGGAACTGGTGGCTAGACTCAAACCTTGTACCTTGGGAGCAGGTCGCAAGAGCTTCAGTTCCCTAACCACCACCACTTGTGAAATGTTTGCCTCATTTTGTTCTTGTGAAATTAAATAATGACAGGCATTTGAATTTCAGCCTTCATATTCTTCAGAAAGTACATGATAACACAAAACCTTTTATTCTAACAATTTTCTGTTTATAAGATCAGTATTTGAAATTTGTCCCCATTTTTGGGGCTGTATTCCCCTATTATTGGCTTTGTCCAGGTTTTTTTGTGCCAAGAGGTTGAGAGGTATGGTGAGAACTGAATTCACTGAATATCTTTGGGAACTGTATTCCCACATTATTGGCTTTGTCGAGGTGTTTTGTGCTAAGACGGTGAGAGCTATGGTGAGAACTGAATCCACTAAATGATTGCCATTTAAGTTTCAGACTACCTATCTTTCAGGAAACAGCTGATTTGACATAGTGATATTTTGCTCTGATTGTACTGCACAGGGTCCTGGGTTCAAGTCTAAGCAGCGAAATGCATGGTGGTAATTCAGCATTTTATTCTAGCAACTTTCCAAGATTATACGAGCAATGTTTAAAATGTGTCCCTAGTTTTTGGGTTTTTGCCCCTCCCCCAATAAATTTTGGCTTTTTGCAGATTTCTTGTGCTTCAAAGTTGAGAGATACAGTAGAGTGTAGAGTGGATTTTACAAGGAGCTGAGAGCTTGAAGAGAAGTTTAATGCTGCTTATGCTCAGCCTGCTTATATTCTTAATAGCGCAACAGGTAGTGTACTTGCTTTTGATGCAGAAGGCTGTTGGTTCTACTCCCACAGTATATAGATGTATTGCTGATACTGTACTGTGTTGTACTTTTAAAAGAGTGGATGCTGCAGTCCTGAGAATGTCCTCTTTGGTGGAGATACCTAGTAACGATGAACCTATCAGTTTGCCATCCATTCCCCATTGCAATATTACTAGCTTATCATTTTTCAATGTAACATAGGCAATTTACTCCTTAATGACAACAGACACTTTATTTGTAGATGAAACAATTGAATATAAAGTTGTTTGCTAGCAGCAACCTCTTCATAAGTTACAAATCTCTTTAATGTGGAATTATTTAGATGACTTTTACTTCTGCAGAGATTGTGCATATTTACTGATACTGGTGGACTGTATACGTCTGAGTAGATTTTATAATGGAAATGTTCTGAAATGGGCAGTTTTGTCATTATTAGTGCATGCATATTGTTTCATTGTTTACTGGAAAATGTTGAAAACAATAAATTTAAAACACCCTCTAACAGCTGTACTGTATTATATAAGGAATATAATTGAATACAATCAGGAAGGTGTATCAAATAATACATGTATGTTTCCTGTGCAAGGGGCCTATGATTTGAAAACAACCCAAAGTTAATCTTTATCTGAAAGTGGCCAGATGTATTTTCTTTGAATGTGGGTTTCAATGTTGTTTCAATAAATGTGAGTTTCAAGGGCAGAGAAGTTTTAATGCCAAGTCTATTTTCATTGTGAGAATGCATTGCTCTGTTTAGCTGATGTCTATTGGTGTTTGTGCTGTAAAATGTAAAAACTTTTAAATGAAATCCAAATCATCATAGAAGTAAAGCAGAATGCACATTAAAGAAACCAACAAAGCAGCACTGAGCAAGGAGCCACCACAGATCCAAAATTTCTAGAAGTCCTAAAACAGAGGAGGCTCACCACGACCACTTTAAATAAAAATATATATTTAATACTGCAGTAAAGTAAGCGCTTTCACGTTACAGGAACACTTCATCAGACTTGAATAACTGCCACATAGAATCAAGTAGATTAAATACCATTTTAAAATCACATCTACCAATTAAAACCATGATTTAATTAATATAACAAATTGCTAAAAACTATCTATTACAAACATATTTATATAATTTTATCTAAAAATCAAACATATAACTTAAAATGCAGTCAGAAATATACCTTACAATAATTTCATATACTTAAATGTTGTGCTCATTTAATGGGTATAGGGGTGGGCTGCCAGGAAGGGCTTAAGAATGACACGCTCATTCAAGCCATGCCCTCTATAACCATGTAACCTTAAAATCCATTTAATTTCCCTCTCCTCAGTATAATTTCTAATATCACCTAACCTATTAGATTTCCTTATCAATTCTAACACTGTAAAACTAAACATGTGAGATGTACCTTCATGTAATATATGACAGGCATTTGATTCATTTTCGCAACCTTTTTGTTTCCATCTAGATATTAAGTAAGCTGTCATGTAGTCAATGCATTGAAATATTTTTTTTCTTCTACAGTTAATTTTGTCTTGATTGGACTCTCATAATGATGGTTTGGCAGTGGCACCCAGGGCAGCGTATTTAATTAAAGTACCAGTTTTGTGGCTTTTAGCATAGCTCCACCCCTTTCTAGTTGACCACACCCCTTCCTGTTGGCCACACACATTCAGCTGTCTCCTGCAGCCCCCCTTTGATTTGACATCACTGGCCACTACTGCTATAAAGTGCATGTTTCTTTAATCCAAGATCAATATACCACCATACAGCTCATAATCTGACTCATTACTGCACACATCTGTTCATTTTATGGCCTTCAAGCAAGCCATTCAAAAGAACTGGAAATGGTACCATAATTCCTTACTACAAAATGTGACCTATTAAGAAAGGCTTCTGGGTAAGGTTATTTTATTCTCTTTCTTACATGTCACTAAGTTGAAGACTTGAGAGTCTATGCCTGGACTGTATCACCGTGTGAGCAAACACCAGATCAGAGGACATAACACTAAAAAGAAATAAAAATAATTAAAACATGACAGATATACTCCATCATACTTTCTAAGTTTAAGGAATAACTTCCCTTCAGAAGTCAGTTTATTTGTTTCCTCTTGATATGTGTATGAGTAGTAGAAATGCCAAGAAGTAGATACAGAAAACAAGCTCTTTGATGGCCAGTAGGTTATAATGCTGACTCAAACCTATCAGCCAGTTAGGAAATGCTTTCCATCTGGTATTATCCTACTGTTTGCTGGTGCTGCAGTAGCATTGTCGCCTCACAGTTAGACGTTGCCCATTCGATTCTCAGTTAGAGCGTCTTCTGTGTAGCGACATGCATGAATGGGCGTTCCTTCGTTGAAGGTTGTGCATTAGGCCTGGCAAGCCAGTACATAAAAATCTACTGCCAATCATTAGCGGACCGGAGTTCCGCTGTGGCAACCCCTAACTGGGAAAAGCCAAAAGACACACAGACACACACACATAATATATGTGTGTGAGCGTGTGTGTGTGTTTGTATATATATATATATATATATATATATATATATATATATATATAAAATATATATGTGTGTGTGTGTGTGTGTGTGTATATATATATATATATATATATATATATATATATATATATATATACTACGGCCATTGTTGTACACACACAATCACTGGTCATACACTGGGAAACAATCACTTGCGACAGCTGCATTTGATCCTTGCAGCACTCGAATGTCAGTGTGGCTGTGTGAATGACTTTCGAATAAGCAACCCTCATTGTACACTGTGAATTTAATTTACCATCCATAGCTTCCTACGAGAAAAGCAAAACTAAATATTAGGAGAGTTAACCCACATTCACAGACAAGAACTCTAACAAATGTTTACTAAGCAAATCAACTATGTCTTAACCTTGCTGAGTTATACTATGACATTATCACAGAATTCAAGCAGAAAGACTAATGCCTTTACTTTTACATTGGCTCTAATGAACTACTAGTTTCCAGTCATTTATTACATCAGAAATTCCCTCCATCTTCCTAGTAACTACTTCTTTCATTCCTAATCACCTATTCCTTCCTCCTTGACTCATCCTGTCTGGGTATCTTTGAACCTGCTCTAAACACACCCATTCACTTAGTTCTACTTTATAGGCCAGTACTCATATCTTATTCACACTTCTTAGAAATTTCTTCTTTATATTAAAGCAATTTATGTCAATATTATTAACTTATGCTGGCAGTTGTATGTACAGTTTTGTACTAGGTATATATGTAATATAACGAAGTGTATGACCCTTCTATGTAATAATAATGTTTTCAAAGGATATATTCACTGTAAGGCTTTGCTATTCATGACTGTTAACAATGTTATACTGCTTGTTTTCTTTTTTGTGATAACATTAACGTTATAATACTTCTTGTTTTTCAATTGCCTGCTTGGTTTGGTTAATACCCAACAAGGGCCCAAGGACCAGTGCAACTAACCAACCAATTAATATATGTAAAATAAAACAAAATAAATACAATTAGAAAGTGATATTTGCACTTTCTATTTTTAAACTTGTGTCAGCAGGTTTTGAATTAATGGTGACATATAATGGCCAAAATATGTTACCAATGAGTACACAACTCTGTGTACAGAACATTCTAGCTCAAATGCATTACAGAATATTATACTCTGTGTCTAAACATTTCCATTGTCAGTATTTCTTTCTAACAGTCTGATTCACACCTCAATGCTTCAGCAGCCAAAGAAGCATTTTCAGGATTCACTGTACAAAGTCCATTCATTTCAGTAGTAAATTCTACAAGAACGACCCAACAAAGCTAGAGTCTTCAATGTGTAATACCTTAAACGTAGTGTAGTGGAGGTCCATGGGATATATGCAAATGAATCATGAAGGACATCCCAGTGTTTCATCTACTACTACAGGATGTTTAAGGTGTTACACAGTAAAAAACTATAGCTTTGCTGGATCTTTCTTACCATTTTTGCTAAATGGATTGTCTGTGCAATATTGTTGGCCTTTGGCTTGGATTTCATTTCAGTAGTACTGACAAAAAACTCTTCAATAAATTCAACAACATGAAAATGATTTTCAGCACACTTGTTTTTGGGTTTATACATCTTAGCAAAATTACTTTTACCACCACAGAGTCTGCAGCACTGATTAAAAGCAAGTTATCACTTCTACTTATAGCCATACCAAATGAAAGCTTAAATTAAAACTACATGGTCTTTTCTCTGGTATCCATTTCCATCATGCTCAACTTGTCATGTTCATTACATTTGCAACATAATACATAATTTCACTTTATTTCTTCATAGGTTCATAGATTAGCACTACACTAACTGCCTTGTGGGCCATTTTAAGCCTAGGCAGCTATCACATGTGAGAATCAAACCCTGCACGTTTTGTTTGTAAGGTAAATACCTTAACCATTATGCCAACCTCTTACCTTTCCCTAACTATTTGATTCATATTTATGTCTCAAACATCCTCAGTGGCACTTCATCATCATACCTATGAACTCATAATTTGAGTTCTCTGCAAATATCCTCAGCTTTTGGCATAGTCAAGTCTGTTTCTTTTATTAGTCTGCAATTTGTTTAAACAGTTCCTCCTCTACCACAAATTACTGTATCTCACTCACTGATGATCATACAGCTTAGTACATTCAGTTTTTGGCTCTGTTTCTTAGCTCAGTAATAATATAAACATCTACTGCCTTTGAGGGCCTTTAATACCCACGTGAAGAACAAATTTGGCAAAAAAAATCAAGCCTCATAATAATCCCTTAACTTCTATAGAACTGCTGTTATTCCACTGTTCTCTCAATTAAAATAGTTAAGTACATGAAAGGTGCATTCCCCACTAAGACACAAGAACGTAGAACACTATACATGTTTAAGTTTCTTGGCTAATCCACTCTTAATGAGAAATAAACTGAATTTTTCTACCAAAGTTTCCTGTTTTCTGCCATTTCCATCTTGTAAAAAAAGTTCCTGGGAGATCTAGCTGAGACATTGTTTTAATTGAAAAATACACAGCTGTACTCCAGGGTACATGAACTCCTGAAAGAAGACGTATTTCTTCACTTCTGCAGGTATGTTCCTTTTGTTGTGCAAAGGTGCTTTCACTTCTTACACAGTTTCATATCAGAATGCTTAATAAATATATGTATGCAAATGAAAGTGCACATACACACACATACACACACACACACACACACACACACACACACACACACACACAACAACAATAACACAAAATAACACACACAATATCAATAATACAAAATATCATGTTTCACAGGGCTACATATGTATTCCAGTCATGGTAGTTCTAGAAGTGGTGCACACTAGCTACCACCTTAAAAGTAAAAATATATATATATATATATATATATATGGCGTTTACTATCAAATCTGAAATGTACATTTTATTTTACTTAAAAAATAAATGAATACTTTTTCAACATGTTGTTATGTCAGATTGCAGTTAATCTTAATATTAAATAGCTAATTTCAGTATTGGTTTCTGTAGTTTTGTAATTCGCTTAAGAGATTTGCTAGTGTAGCTGTAATGCTCTACGAACATTTGATTGGCCGTGAAAGCATTATAGCATGCCTTTTGAAAATAATGATCATATCGAATCGTGAACTATCGTTAAAAATATTTTCAGCATTATGAGCAAACGATTTTCACATAATGAACATTTAAATCATTGGCTTCAATTAAAAATCATTATGACATTTCGATTTTGATAGTAAAACTATATATATATATATATATATATATATATATATATATATATATATATATATATATGTATACCAGTAATAGTAGGACATTTACAGGAAGACATTTTGCTGTCTTTTTCAAAAACAAAATCTTCTACATATAATTCACTCGATGCATAAATTTACAGCCTGCTTAGCAATGTCATATTACTCAGATTTGGAATACACCTATACCATTATGCAAAATGGATGTATTATTTTTAGTCCATATGTCAGTGCAGAAGATAAAGGATATAAGTTATAACTGTAGCTTCTTCCTGTCATTAAATGTTTGGTCCTTTCAGCCTCCATTTGCCCACTGTATATCTCTGATCAGTCACTTAACCAAACAGTGCTGCCTGGTCATCCTTAAAAAGGGACACTTGTAGCCAATGAGCTTACCTGGCTAAAAAAATAAAAGTGGGACTATTTGAGATGACAATGTGCTTAGAATAGTTTCTGCTTTTTAATTCCTTGCTCTGTGTAAAGTAAGTATTTTTTTTATTAGCAGCATAAAATGTTGCAGCTTTGCAAAACATTTTTTTTTCAATGAAAAATCAAAAACTATAAATAATGCAGTTTATTACTTTCTGATTAAAACAGTCATTTGCTATCACAGCATCATTAACAGCCTCTATATCTTCTTCTGGAAAATGTTCGGATATTTCAGTACATAACAGAAACATAAAGCTCCATTTTTGCAGTAATGACAATACATATTTTTATGCCTACCCATCTTTGCTGAGAGATTAACAAGAATATGCCACTTTACATATTTACTTCCTCTTCTTTTGATTGTTTATTATAAGTATAACAAGGAGGGTTTTTTGGCATATTACTTCTGCATAAAAAAAGAGAAATATGAAGTGTATGACTTCATTACCTGGCTTATGCAAGTGCAGCTCACTCAGTCAGTTAGTAGAGTGGGATATATGCAAATAAGACAGAAGATCAAAATAATTTCCCAAAGAAACATATTTTAATCATTATTAAAGTTTCAGTACTTTGTCGTAAATTTGTTGATCTTTTGTTCTGCTTTATATTAGTTTTCTGTCACAGTTTACTATTAGTTTCCTTTTTTTTTCTGAGTATTTCTTTTTTACTATATGTGTTTCACTTTACTTGGTTCTTATTCGGAGTAATGGTCAAAGGCGTGGATAAACTATTAAGGATGAAAAATTTGCTTAAAGGGGAATTTCTGGAAAAGTTTTTATAGAATTTTTTTTTTTATTTTTAAAAAGTTTTTCCTCACTATATATCCTAAAAGTTTTTTAATTTGTTTTTTATAATTTTAATTGGGGGAAAGGGAAAATTGCTAGGAATTTTGAAGTTTATAGAATGTATTTTTTTAGTTCCTCACTATATATCCTAAGATAATTTGTTCTATAATTTTAATTAGAGAAAAAATGATGCAGAAAAAAGAAGTAACTTGTCAATTTCTTTGTTAATTTTATCAGCATGCTCAATGACGGATTATGAACAAACAAAAACATAAGATCAGACAAAGTACATCACAGTGTTCGTGTCCAACCAATGGCAGAAAAAAAATGAAACAGCCAATGTGCCTCTTTGCTTTATTTATTTATTTATTTTTCTTTATTTATTTCTACTCAGTACTGGTCTCTACGTGGCAATAATAATAAGGTTATGCTTCATTCTGTACATCTTAGAAAGCATACCAAAAAATGTCTATTTTTTTAGCAACTAGATTTTGAAAGGGGGAAACAAACCAACTATAAACATTTCTATGCCAAACAATGTGCTTGCAATATCCCGTTTCTTCATAAATTACGAGTTCTGTATGTGTTCAGCTAAATAAGATTTTGAGTGTTGTAGCACTACTGATGCATATTTATACTATGCCTGCTTTGTTATAGTACTGGAAATAAGATTCTCAGATAATTATTAAATCAGGATGTTCTTTCTTTACACTTCAGATGGGATGTATGAATGGAACCAAACTCTGTTACTTGTAATGGAGTCTAACCCTGAAGTCAAAGATAATAACTGCCAACCAAAATGTAAATATTACATTCACTAGGTAGAAAACAACTGAATTACACTACAGCATTATCATCCGCATGCTCAAGTAATCTAATTTTTTAGTACAGAATGTTATTTATAAGCTTGGATGCTGCATTAGGGAACACATTCTAAATACACACATATATACATGTATGTTAAAATTCTGACAGAGTTTCCACTGTTGACCCAACTGGAAACAAGTTGCTTTAACTGAAGGTAATTTGACTTATATAAACTGCAAAGGCAAAGTCTCTCTGAATTATATCACAACAACCCCTGACAGGCCAGAGCCAAAGAAATGTAGGTTTTGACATTAAAAGCTAAATGGTATAGTGGGACAGAGAAATTAAACTGATGATGGATTGGGTTGTCAGTGTCATGGCCTTAGAATGTCATTCAAAACTGATACAGCAAAGCAAAGTAATGCTTTTCCCTGCACATCTCTCATATTCTGTTCCATTCCTCACAAAAATGTGCAGGAGTTATGTATGGCCAATATAAGGTAGTCTTTAAGGTGTTTCATAAATTTTATTTCATAATGTCTCTTATAATTAAAAGAAGTCAAGACTCCCTGTTTTTTCAGAAATTGTTTTGTTTAAAATGCAAACAACTAGTACTGTACCTATAAGCCAGCAGAGTCAACTATTTACATGGCTTTTAAAATGTAAAATATCTGTATATATTCAAATGTTGAAGGCAGTGTAAACATGTAATTAAAAGCAGCAGACACACTATTCCTAAATCTCCAGGAGCTGGTAAACTGAAATACAAATCCCAAGCGGTTATAAAACGAGTATCTTGCTCATCTTGGAGCTACAATACGATGGCACTAACACTACAGTAGCAAGTATATTTGAAATCCTTTTTGAGTTATTGTTTACTGTTTCATCCCAAAACACCATCTTTTAAGATATGCGATATTCTTTTCAAAAATTCAGTCACTAGTACAATTCAGCACTAAAGGACTGTCTCTAAATAAGAAAAGACAGATGCTCTTCCATACAGTTATGTATCTCGGATACTCAACAAAAATATTAGTATTCAGAAATGTATATATTCTGTCTGCATATATAACTGCAGCTATAACTCTCTCTCTACACACACACACACACACACACACACACACACACACACACACACACACACACACACACACACAAACGTGTGTACTCATACACAAACACACACATGCTCGCACACACACACATACACATTTTTTTTTTGCTAACCCGGGTAGATTAATTTCTCTGGACCATTTTCAAGTTCATCTTGGGAAAGATGACAAAATAAGTACAGGAAAAACAGTAGAGCACATAACCTATGTGTGATTAAAAGCAACAACACATGATAACAGCAAAGGGGACTACAGCTTTACATGAATATTAAGATTTTTTAGAAAATCCTAATGAGAACTTTATTCCAACAGAATGTTATGTTGTAAAACAAAAGAATGAGGAAAAATTCAGTCAAAAAGCAAATACAAGCCTGTAAAAATGTAAAATGTTTACCTTCAGTGTGCTAGCAAAGGTTGAATCAGAGTCAGGGTGCTAATTACAATACTAAGCTCAAAAAAGTGTCATTTTGGCTCACTCAGTCAGTTAGTAGAGTGGGATATATGCAAATAAGACAGAAGATCAAAATAATTTCCCAAAGAAACATATTTTAATCATTATTAAAGTTTCAGTACTTTGTCGAATTTGTTGATCTTTTGTTCTGCTTTATATTAGTTTTCTGTCACAGTTTACTATAGTTTCCTATTCTGAGTTTCACAACTTTGTCATAAATTTGTTGATCTTTTGTTCTGCTTTATATTAGTTTTCTGTCACAGTTTACTATAGTTTCCTATTCTGAGTTTCACATTTGGTTTTATATTAGAAAACTGCAATAGCTGTGGTTATCACTGTTACTTCTGGGTATCTGTGATTAACAGGGAATGCATAATGGCTCAAGGCGTGGATGAAAGCAATTCATAGACCAGTTCACCTACCCGATTAAAAAGTGTAAGCAAGTAAGTAAAATCCCAACATGGTGGGAAGATAATAGTGTGGATTTCTTCCTAGCAAACCTAATATTTACATTTGTGAATGGCAAAATTATCTTTGATTAATTGTCTGATGTCTAATGTAAGTGATAAAAAGTTTGGTTCTTTGTAATGTCCATTCTGAATTGTAAGGAAATCTCTTCCCACTCCTACTTTAGTACTTATATATGCTCCTGTATTTTCCTATATGTGTTAAGTTTTAATGAGAGGGACAGGATAAACTATTAAGGATCTGATGACTGAAAGCAAACTTAATTGGTCAATTGTATCAAATGTCGCTGTTGGTGAGTACTCCAAATGATCTCAAGTTCTGATCACTCATCATCACAGTGCCATAATTTGCTTGCTGACTATTGGTTACCAAGTCTCTCATTTTCTTTGTGTTTGTGTTTGCATGATCTCAAAGTTAATATATACAGGTAGTAGGATATGTGTTGGGTACAGCATCTCACATGAGATATACAGTGGAGCATGTCCTCTGCAGAAATACTTATTCATGGAAAGTTGGTTCTTTTTGCATTCATCCTAGTTGATTTCTTCTTGTATTGCATATCATGTGTGTCCACTCAATAAGGGATTCATTGTGTGTGTGATAATTTTTCTGGTGATGAAATTGCTAGGAATTTTGAAGTTTATAGAATGTATTTTTTTAGTTCCTCACTATATATCCTAAGATAATTTGTTCTATAATTTTAATTAGAGAAAAAATGATGCAGAAAAAAGAAGTAACTTGTCAATTTCTTTGTTAATTTTATCAGCATGCTCAATGACGGATTATGAACAAACAAAAACATAAGATCAGACAAAGTACATCACAGTGTTCGTGTCCAACCAATGGCAGAAAAAAAATGAAACAGCCAATGTGCCTCTTTGCTTTATTTATTTATTTATTTTTCTTTATTTATTTCTACTCAGTACTGGTCTCTACGTGGCAATAATAATAAGGTTATGCTTCATTCTGTACATCTTAGAAAGCATACCAAAAAATGTCTATTTTTAGCAACTAGATTTTGAAAGGGGGAAACAAACCAACTATAAACATTTCTATGCCAAACAATGTGCTTGCAATATCCCGTTTCTTCATAAATTACGAGTTCTGTATGTGTTCAGCTAAATAAGATTTTGAGTGTTGTAGCACTACTGATGCATATTTATACTATGCCTGCTTTGTTATAGTACTGGAAATAAGATTCTCAGATAATTATTAAATCAGGATGTTCTTTCTTTACACTTCAGATGGGATGTATGAATGGAACCAAACTCTGTTACTTGTAATGGAGTCTAACCCTGAAGTCAAAGATAATAACTGCCAACCAAAATGTAAATATTACATTCACTAGGTAGAAAACAACTGAATTACACTACAGCATTATCATCCATGCTCAAGTAATCTAATTTTTAGTACAGAATGTTATTTATAAGCTTGGATGCTGCATTAGGGAACACATTCTAAATACACACATATATACATGTATGTTAAAAAATTCTGACAGAGTTTCCACTGTTGACCCAACTGGAAACAAGTTGCTTTAACTGAAGGTAATTTGACTTATATAAACTGCAAAGGCAAAGTCTCTCTGAATTATATCACAACAACCCTGACAGGCCAGAGCCAAAGAAATGTAGGTTTTGACATTAAAAGCTAAATGGTATAGTGGGACAGAGAAATTAAACTGATGATGGATTGGGTTGTCAGTGTCATGGCCTTAGAATGTCATTCAAACTGATACAGCAAAGCAAAGTAATGCTTTTCCCTGCACATCTCTCATATTCTGTTCCATTCCTCACAAAAATGTGCAGGAGTTATGTATGGCCAATATAAGGTAGTCTTTAAGGTGTTTCATAAATTTTATTTCATAATGTCTCTTATAATTAAAAGAAGTCAAGACTCCCTGTTTTTTCAGAAATTGTTTTGTTTAAAATGCAAACAACTAGTACTGTACCTATAAGCCAGCAGAGTCAACTATTTACATGGCTTTTAAAATGTAAAATATCTGTATATATTCAAATGTTGAAGGCAGTGTAAACATGTAATTAAAAGCAGCAGACACACTATTCCTAAATCTCCAGGAGCTGGTAAACTGAAATACAAATCCCAAGCGGTTATAAAGCAGTATCTTGCTCATCTTGGAGCTACAATACGATGGCACTAACACTACAGTAGCAAGTATATTTGAAATCCTTTTTGAGTTATTGTTTACTGTTTCATCCCAAAACACCATCTTTTAAGATATGCATATTCTTTTCAAAAATTCAGTCACTAGTACAATTCAGCACTAAAGGACTGTCTCTAAATAAGAAAAGACAGATGCTCTTCCATACAGTTATGTATCTCGGATACTCAACAAAAATATTAGTATTCAGAAATGTATATATTCTGTCTGCATATATAACTGCAGCTATAACTCTCTCTCTACACACACACACACACACACACACACACACACACACACACACACACACACACACACACACACACACACACAAACGTATGTGCGTACTCATACACAAACACACACATGCTCGCACACGCACACACACATACACATTTTTTTTTTTTGCTAACCCGGGTAGATTAATTTCTCTGGACCATTTTCAAGTTCATCTTGGGAAAGATGACAAAATAAGTACAGGAAAAACAGTAGAGCACATAACCTATGTGTGATTAAAAGCAACAACACATGATAACAGCAAAGGGGACTACAGCTTTACATGAATATTAAGATTTTTTAGAAAATCCTAATGAGAACTTTATTCCAACAGAATGTTATGTTGTAAAACAAAAGAATGAGGAAAAATTCAGTCAAAAAGCAAATACAAGCCTGTAAAATGTAAAATGTTTACCTTCAGTGTGCTAGCAAAGGTTGAATCAGAGTCAGGTGCTAATTACAATACTAAGCTCAAAAAGTGTCATTTTGGCTAATAAATATAAATGCTACTAGTTCCCTGTGTTAGATGAACATACAAATATCAAGCATATGTTAAAAATTAAGGCTATCGTAGTGCTGCACTAATTCTGAATATTTTCATTCACTTGTATTTTTATAAGCAATACTTTTTAAAAACACATATATTTTAACAGCATACAGTGGATATATAAAGTGTGCATACCCCTGTTAAAATACCAGGTTTTTGTGATATAAAAAAATGAGACCACAATAAATAATTTCCAAACTTTTTCCCCCTTTAATGTGACCTATAACCTGTACAATTCAATTGAAAAACAAACACATCTGTTAGGGGAAAATATAAAAAAATAAAAAACATATAATAAACTGGTTGCATAAGTGTGCACATGTTTAAACTAATACGTCGTTGAAGCACCTTTTGATTTAATTACAGCATTCATTCTTCTTGGGTAGGAGTCCATCAGCATGGCATATCCTGACTTGGCAATATTTGCCCACTCTTCCTTGCTCCAAATCTGTCAGATTGTGAGGGCATCTCTTGTGCACAGCCCTCGTCAGGTCACCCCACAGATTTTCTATTGGATTTAGGTCTGGGCTCTGTCTGGGCCATTCTAAAACTTTAATTTTCATCTGATGAAGCCATTCTTTTGTTGATTTGGATGTATGCCTTGGGTCATTGTCATGTCGAAAGGTGAAATTCCTCTTCATCTTCAGCTTTCTACCAGATGCCTGAAGGTTTTGGGCCAAAAGTGACTGGTATTTGGTAATGTTCATAATTCCCTCCACCTTGACAAAAGGCCCAGCTCTGGCTGAATAAAAGCAACTCCAAAGCATGATACTGCTACCACCATGCTTTACCGTGGGGAAGGTGTTCTTTTGGTGATGCAAAGTGTTGTTTTTGTGCCAAACGTTCCTTTAGGAATTGTGGCCAAAAAGTTAAACTTTGGTCGCATCAGACCATAACACATTTTCCCACATGCTTTTGGAGACTTGATGTATTGTTTTGCAAATTTTAGCCAGGCCTGGATGTTTTTCTGTATAAGAAAAGGCTTCCTTATTGCAATCCATCCCCATAGCCCAGACATATGGAGAATACAGGAGATTGTTGTCACGTAGTACACAACCAGTACTTGCCAGAAATTTCTGTAGCTCCTTCAGTGTTGCTGTAGGTCTCCTGGCAGCCTCCCTGACCAGTTTTCGTCTCATCTTTTTATCAATTTTGGAGGGATGTCCAGTTCTTTGCAATATCACTGTTGTCTTATACTTTCTCCACCTTTTGTTGACTGTCTTCACTGTGTTCCATGGTATATCCAATGCTGTGGAAATTTTCTGTACCCTTCTCCTGACTGATACCTTTCAACAATGAGATCCCTATGATGCTTTGTAAGTTCTCTGAGAACCATGGCTTTTGCTGTAGCAGGTAACTGAGTAAATGTCAGGAAAATCCTACTAGGACAGCTGAACTTTATTTGGGGTTAATCAGAGTCTCTTTAATTGATGGCAGGTGTGTACCCATGAAAACTGAATGTTGCAATTTAATCAAAGGGTGCTTCAACAAAGTATTAGTTTAAGTGTGGGCAGACTTATACAATCAACTTATTGTATGTTTTTTATTTTTTATATTTATTCCACTAACAGATTTATTTATTTTTCAATTGAATCACAGATGTTATAGGTCACATTAAAGGTGGGAAAATTTTGAAATGATTTATTTTGGTCTCATTTTTTTATATCACAAAATCCTGGCATTTTAACAGGGGTGTTTACACTTTTTACATCCACTGTAATTTTCTAAAAATTAATTTATCTGAATTACAGTATCTTAAATGCAATCTTTGAACATTTCTTTTTAAAGCTGTTAGCAGTCATTCATTTCCAATGTGTTAGCTTTTTTTGGTTTCATATAAAACAATATAATTTTTTCCTCACCTTCATTTTTAAATAGCCACAATCTTGATTGGTAAGTTACATGATTGCCACAGGTGCATCCTATCGCAGCCACCACTGTATCTCACTTAGAGAATGTGACTGGCTGGAACTCCCTCAAATTCTAAATCTGAATCAACACTCTCTTGCTCACAAGTTAGTAAACCATCCTCTTAAAGTCCCATCCCTTCAAATCCTTCTTCAGCTGTACTGTACCACTAGATCACTATGCTTCAGCAGCAAAAATCAACTTCTAGTAACTAAAGCCAAGAACTCAGCTGGAGAAGCTCTCTTCTCCTGCATAATATCCAGGTTATGGAACGCCCCTCCCCCCCTTCTATAACCACACTACCCTCAGGCAAACACTTAAACTTAAAAGTCACTGGTTTTGTCCATGCACCAATCCTGACTAGTTACTCACCTTCTCTGCCTCTTCTTCCTCTCTCCCCCCCTAGTCACACTTCCTCCCACTGTCGGTTCATTGCTATATTTCCTCTGCAGGCTCTGGCTTTCCCTGTTCCCTCCCCTATCCTACTCAATCCCTCAGTCCCTTTTCTAACATTATTAACTACCTCTGCTCATCTCATCCCCAAATACATCTCCACCTACCTTACCTACTTTTCACTGCCTCTTCTACTACTTCCTCAGTCTCTTCTTTTACTCCTTCTTTCTCCCCCTGCTACTCCTCTTAGCCCTTCCAGTTATTTCCAATGTCTTGTGCAATGACTGCTTTATATTTGCTTCAGATTATAGCAATAGCTAAGTCTATAACGGTACCTATTTTGAGCTTACTACTATCTGAATATACTTATTACCATTATTAGTAACCCCTAGCTAGATATTAGAATTCCCTGATCATTACCATTTGTCATATTATATGTATACAATATTGCTATTGCATGTAGTGTTTGCTATTGTATGTTCTTCATATATCTCTGTTTTATTTATTTATTTATTTATTTAACATTTGTTGACCGGGAATGTCCGACTAGGTTCCACAGAGCCTGTTTTCAGTGGAGGCCCGGGGAGAAATGCTCCAGATGCATGTCTTTGGAATGTGGGAGGAAACCGGAGTACCCAGAGGAAACCCACGCGAACACAGGGAGAACATACAAACTCCACACAGAAGGCACCCCAGCTGAGAATCGAACCAGAGAACCTTTTGCTGTGAGGCGACAACATTAACCGCTGCACCACTGTGCCGCCCTGTTACTCATGTTTACAATGTTACTATTGCTTGCATCACTTGCTATTCTATGTACAACATGTGTTTCTTCATGTAACTCTCTTGTTGATATTTTTGTGTGGAGCTTTTCTCCCTGGGCTTCTGCTGAAAAAGGACCTGTATGCAGTCGGAATTTCCCGGTAAACAAAAGTAATTAAATAAATAAATGTCATATGACACATCATGAGTTTTCTACAAAATATCATGTTTGGAGTTTTGTTCTGAAGGAATCTCTGTTTTAAATGTTTGAGAAAAAAGCCCTTAAAGAGGCTCAATAAACTTTGTTTTTTAATGTTGTGCAGCTCAATCTGTTTTTTATTTCTTTTAAAATCTCTTTAGTACAGTGTCTAGTATTTTCCTACAAAGTATATGTAAACAGTTAAAAACTACGTTCTCTATTTGTTTACAAGCAACCATTAATATGAAAGTTCATTTACAAATAGCTGTTAATATAAAAGTTACAACTTTCCGGGATCATTACCAAGAATAAAATATGATTTTGTTTAGCAGAGCATAATTACATAAATTATATTTCTATACAAAGGATCATATTTTACATTAAGTATAGAGCACACCATGAGCTTTCTCTGAAAGACTTAATAGACAGCGGGCTATTAAAAAAAAAACAGAACTAGTTTAGCTAAATGCCAGAATATAAACAGGTGATTTTAAAGTTTTTTTCTACTGGGATGATGTTATTGCTTTCATTACTGAAACAAGGTTTAGATTCAAAATGCATATCACACAATGCAAGGTACACATTTGTTCATTGTTGCAGATCTGACAGGATACATTGGCAGGATGTTAGTATATGTAAAAGAATGCCTAGCACCCAGAACAGTAACTGATTCCAGCGGTACTGAATATTATACTGTAGGATTCTGGTGCTCACCATCTATATCCTCTGCAGACCATAATATTTTCCTGACTAAACTCCTAAAAGTAAAGATCAGTAGCACTATAATCATATTATGTACCCAGATATTGACTAGGCAATCTAAACAATATCAGCTAAATATGACTATTAACTGTCTACAACAACCAAATCAGTGATAAGCAAAATGTTATCTTGGAAATAATGCATACAAACTAAGGATCTTTCAGCTCCCACCACTTATTAGTGTATTGATTAATAACAAAAAAAAAAAGAGAAAAAACAACCTCAGCCATAGATAATTCACTCTTCCTAGGCTTTACCTGTGGGGTGATATAATTGTGAAGAAAGACAGGGTATTATTTTAAATGATGAAAGAAGCCTGCTGAGGATACTATCAAGGAGGTTTATATTATTTTCAGCAGTGTACAAATATATAGGTTTGTCTTTCAGCTTTTTTTTTCCTGGTTAGGGGTCGCCACAGCGGAACTCCGGTCCGCTAATGACTGGCAGTAGAGTTTTACGTGCTGGCTTGCCGGGCCTAACGCACAACCTTCAACGAAGGAACGCCTGTTCACGCATGTCACCACACAGAAGACGCTCTAACTGAGAATTGAATGGGCAATGTCTAACTGTGAGGCGACAACGCTACCGCAGCACCACCACCGCAGTATTTCACAAAAAACACTTCGGCAAATTCATAAAAAAAGATACACAAAAAATATTACCAGTTTTCAAAAGTTAACCCTTGAATAAAACACATCTAGACTAAATTAAGGTTACAAACTATTTGTTTTTCTTATCAAATCTCTCAAATCTTAATAGGAGCATAACTTTGACTCAAAGGCTGGAAGTAATAATTTAGTACTCTTTAATTACTTTTAAACAACAAAATACCATCTATAAACAATGAAGTACTTACCCAGCCACATAATGTAGTGATTATGCTTTTAAAACATGCTGTGCAGACTTCACAACAAACAAAGAAATATGCTAGAGTATTACTGAGACAACAGGAGACATCCCTCATAAAACTAATGTCATCAAACTGAGAATGAATGAAAACAGTTCTACTGTAGGCAACACTGACATCTGCAAAAAAGCTACTTTTTTCAAGGGGATGCTTTCCTGCAAGCACCATACTCCCCAAATCACTAAATATGCTAACTCTGAGATTGTACAATATGGGGGTAAGAGAAATTCCCCTCCCCTTAAAGTTTTGTAGTCTCCATCACAGCACTTGCAACTACTAGAATATATCAGATTTTTCCTAAATTTGTGCTACAAATCCTTTCTGATTAAACTAACATTGCTAGAACCCATGTATCACAACTACTTCTACATGTAAGACAATTTCAAGATTCATAGGACCAGATAGCATAGCTGGTGGTTTCTAAATTATTCAAGGACATCTAAATACTCCCCTGTTAATTATGTTAAACAAAATTGGAGCATGTGGATAAATCTGTGGCATAAGGCCAAGTGTTACAGTGATACCAATTCAAAAAAGAGGGAGTCATGTCTGACCCAAACTGTTTCAGACCCAAAACATGACCAGTATTTTATATAAAACCTATAAAGAACCACAGTAAAACTTATCTAAAATGATGCATGTAGCCTGCTTTTGTTAGTTGTGGAACAGAATAGAACTGATAAAGGGAGAGCCTGCCATTTGAATGATGTGACATTCATCCAAGATGTAACAGTAGCAGCATCTCATCAAGTCCTTCAGTGCACATTACCTATTGTGACCTTACTAATGCTTTTAACATCATTCCACGTAAAGGAATAAGTGACAAATTAAAAGCATTAAATGCCAATTTATATGAAATTCACTGGGTAAAACATACACTAATACAACAAAGTGAGGGTGAGGGAGTTAACTGTCTGTATGTTCTAAAGGGGGCTGTGTGCTGATTTCATGTTAATATGTGAATGGGTACTGAAAATACCAACATGGTGATACAGAAAACAAGCTCTTTGATGGTCAGTAGGTTACAATGCTGAATCAAACCTATGAGCCTTTTAGGAAATGCATTCCATCTGGTATCAGCCTACAGTTTAAATTAAGGTTAAGCTGAGTGCAACATCAATACAAATTAGTAGAAGCTCATTACTGGTTCTTGGGTAATGTCATGGTCTAAGCATTAAAAGCTGGTGCCCCATAGCACATCACCCTCTCTGATGCTTAGGTAGCTTAACCTGCAGTGTGTGTGTGTGTCCTGGTGGCTAGAGAGAACTCAGGAACTGGTGGCTAGACTCAAACCTTGTACCTTGGGAGCAGGTCGCAAGAGCTTCAATTCCCTAACCACCACCACTTGTGAAATGTTTGCCTCATTTTGTTCTTGTGAAATTAAATAATGACAGGCATTTGAATTTCAGCCTTCATATTCTTCAGAAAGTACATGATAACACAAAACCTTTTATTCTAACAATTTTCTGTTTATAAGATCAGTATTTGAAATTTGTCCCCATTTTTGGGGCTGTATTCCCCTATTATTGGCTTTGTCCAGGTTTTTTTGTGCCAAGAGGTTGAGAGGTATGGTGAGAACTGAATTCACTGAATATCTTTGGGAACTGTATTCCCACATTATTGGCTTTGTCGAGGTGTTTTGTGCTAAGACGGTGAGAGCTATGGTGAGAACTGAATCCACTAAATGATTGCCATTTAAGTTTCAGACTACCTATCTTTCAGGAAACAGCTGATTTGACATAGTGATATTTTGCTCTGATTGTACTGCACAGGGTCCTGGGTTCAAGTCTAAGCAGCGAAATGCATGGTGGTAATTCAGCATTTTATTCTAGCAACTTTCCAAGATTATACGAGCAATGTTTAAAATGTGTCCCTAGTTTTTGGGTTTTTGCCCCTCCTCCAATAAATTTTGGCTTTTTGCAGATTTCTTGTGCTTCAAAGTTGAGAGATACAGTAGAGTGTAGAGTGGATTTTACAAGGAGCTGAGAGCTTGAAGAGAAGTTTAATGCTGCTTATGCTCAGCCTGCTTATATTCTTAATAGCGCAACAGGTAGTGTACTTGCTTTTGATGCAGAAGGCTGTTGGTTCTACTCCCACAGTATATAGATGTATTGCTGATACTGTACTGTGTTGTACTTTTAAAAGAGTGGATGCTGCAGTCCTGAGAATGTCCTCTTTGGTGGAGATACCTAGTAACGATGAACCTATCAGTTTGCCATCCATTCCCCATTGCAATATTACTAGCTTATCATTTTTTCAATGTAACATAGGCAATTTACTCCTTAATGACAACAGACACTTTATTTGTAGATGAAACAATTGAATATAAAGTTGTTTGCTAGCAGCAACCTCTTCATAAGTTACAAATCTCTTTAATGTGGAATTATTTAGATGACTTTTACTTCTGCAGAGATTGTGCATATTTACTGATACTGGTGGACTGTATACGTCTGAGTAGATTTTATAATGGAAATGTTCTGAAATGGGCAGTTTTGTCATTATTAGTGCATGCATATTGTTTCATTGTTTACTGGAAAAATGTTCAAAACAATAAATTTAAAACACCCTCTAACAGCTGTACTGTATTATATAAGGAATATAATTGAATACAATCAGGAAGGTGTATCAAATAATACATGTATGTTTCCTGTGCAAGGGGCCTATGATTTGAAAACAACCCAAAGTTAATCTTTATCTGAAAGTGGCCAGATGTATTTTCTTTGAATGTGGGTTTCAATGTTGTTTCAATAAATGTGAGTTTCAAGGGCAGAGAAGTTTTAATGCCAAGTCTATTTTCATTGTGAGAATGCATTGCTCTGTTTAGCTGATGTCTATTGGTGTTTGTGCTGTAAAATGTAAAAACTTTTAAATGAAATCCAAATCATCATAGAAGTAAAGCAGAATGCACATTAAAGAAACCAACAAAGCAGCACTGAGCAAGGAGCCACCACAGATCCAAAATTTCTAGAAGTCCTAAAACAGAGGAGGCTCACCACGACCACTTTAAATAAAAATATATATTTAATACTGCAGTAAAGTAAGCGCTTTCACGTTACAGGAACACTTCATCAGACTTGAATAACTGCCACATAGAATCAAGTAGATTAAATACCATTTTAAAATCACATCTACCAATTAAAACCATGATTTAATTAATATAACAAATTGCTAAAAACTATCTATTACAAACATATTTATATAATTTTATCTAAAAATCAAACATATAACTTAAAATGCAGTCAGAAATATACCTTACAATAATTTCATATACTTAAATGTTGTGCTCATTTAATGGGTATAGGGGTGGGCTGCCAGGAAGGGCTTAAGAATGACACGCTCATTCAAGCCATGCCCTCTATAACCATGTAACCTTAAAATCCATTTAATTTCCCTCTCCTCAGTATAATTTCTAATATCACCTAACCTATTAGATTTCCTTATCAATTCTAACACTGTAAAACTAAACATGTGAGATGTACCTTCATGTAATATATGACAGGCATTTGATTCATTTTCGCAACCTTTTTGTTTCCATCTAGATATTAAGTAAGCTGTCATGTAGTCAATGCATTGAAATATTTTTTTTCTTCTACAGTTAATTTTGTCTTGATTGGACTCTCATAATGATGGTTTGGCAGTGGCAACCAGGGCAGCGTATTTAATTAAAGTGCCATTTTTTGTGGGTTTTAGCATAGTCTCACCCCTTTCTAGCTGACCACACCCCTTCCTGTTGGCCACACACATTCAGCTGTCTCCTGCAGCCCCCCTTTGATTTGACATCACTGGCCACTACTGCTATAAAGTGCATGTTTCTTTAATCCAAGATCAATATACCACCATACAGCTCATAATCTGACTCATTACTGCACACATCTGTTCATTTTATGGCCTTCAAGCAAGCCATTCAAAAGAACTGGAAATGGTACCATAATTCCTTACTACAAA